>NC_133649.1:236217501-236517501 GCF_009905375.1 Apium graveolens | reverse complement strand
CAATGACACATAGCTGACAGAACCATCACCTATTTTATTGGTTTAATAATTCAATAATTACATTTACAGATCGGATCCGAAAATAGGTTACTTAGCCGCTAAGTAACTGAAAAGACGATACGATTTTAATACCAGAATTGGATAATTATCAAAACAGAGCTTCCTATAAAATACTTTATACGAAATTAAAGTAATAATGTCTCGCCTTTTGAGAATATGGATTCTTATCGATAAATAAAATGATTTGCGTATCGAAAATTTCACACCTGGACTCATACAGGTCAAACCATACCCCGGATCGAAAAAGTCAAAACATGAAAAGTGTTCAGATTTATCAGATTAGATTAGGAAGGAGTTTTCGGAAGAGTTTCGGGTTGTGTTGTAAAAACGCAAAAACGATTGAAGTGGGATAATTTCTGATTCTAAAAGTAATTTTACAATTATGTAAAAATAATCATTGTTAATTCTATAAATCCCTATAAAATCATATGATTATCCAAAAATTACCAGAAAAATATCAAAATTATCTAGATTTAATTCTGGATAATTAAAAATAAAAATATCTTATTTTTATCATAAATAAACATCCAAATATTAATACCAATTATCAAATAATTCACCAAAATTCATATAAAATCACATAATAATTATTTATTGATACATAATATTTCCCAGGCGTTACAGTGACCCTATGTAATTCTTGTTCTGCAATGTATGCCCATGTGTTTTTAATTGCTAATTTCCTTATTTTAATCACTGCATAGTTTGATAAAATGTATAATTGTCAAGATTAAGATAACAAATCTCACTTTGAGCTGTTTGGGTTATTTTTCAGGAAATTAGGGCCGCTGCATATTTGGAATGGACTCAATTTTAACATATGTTCTTTACAAAAAGATCAGATTTTATTTTATCTCTCTATTTTAGTTAGTGCGGATTTTTATTTGTATTAACTAACAATATCTTACTTATGAATTTAACTGTGTAAACTTAGAATTATAGTGTCAAACTTTAATACTTAAGTTTATTATTATTTTTAAGATTGGTCCCAATATTCCCCCTCCCATGAGCTTTTTTTGTTCTGTTCAAATTTGACAAGTCCTCTCCTTGTACTCTTTTTTACAAGATATGTGTGTTGGAATTCTTCTTTTGATATTTTATCAAAAAGGGGAGAGAATATAGTGTAAAATGTTGTGGATGTTAAAATATTTGAATAAATATAAAGTAATTGTCAAAGCGTATCGAGGAAATCTCTCAAATCTTACCGAGGAAGACTTGTAAAGCTTATCGAGGAAGACTTGTAAACCTTATCAAGGAAGACTTGTAAAGCTTATTGAGGAAGTTTTGTAATACTTAGTGAAGAATTTTTGAATATCTTACTTAATAAGCCTTGTAAACCAACTACTATAAATAGCTCATTTAGCTAATGAAATAAAATACAACTTTCTCTCCATCTTCTATTCTCCTATACTTCCTCTACATTAAACATAACTAATATTTTCAATTCAAGGTTTATAACACGTTATCAGCACGAGTCTCTGCCAACTAAAGCTTTATTCTCGAAAGAGCTACGACTTATTCTAACCCACGAGTCCCTATCAACTAAAACTATTTCATAAAAGAGGTACGTTTTCTTCTCCTCATTTTATTCTAAATATCATTACATATTTATGTTACTAATTGAAATATATAAAGATGGCTATGCCGTCAAATAATACTATAAAGATGACTCTGCCGTCAAGTAATACTACTATAAAGATGGCGCTGCCGTCAAGTAATAATCAAAAGTTTTTTGGCCGGCTATGCCGTCATAACTTTTGTATAAAGTTATTATTTCAACTTGCTTGTTTAAATATTATGTGACATATTATATCTTATTTAAAATCTATTCAGAATGGCGAATCTTGTAAAATTAGAGTTTGTTGCCTTGGATGTTTCGGGGAATAATTATCTGTCATAGGTCCTTGATGCGGAATTACACCTTAGTGCTAATGGCTTAAAAAATACTATTGACCCGGAAAAAATCCCAACTGTTGAACAAAATGCAAAAGCGATTATCTTTCTTAGGCATCACATCCATGAAGATCTAAAATCTGAATACCTCACTATCAAAAATCCACTCACCCTTTGGAATAATCTCAAGGATAGATTTGATCACCAGAAACATGTTCACTTGCCATCTTCCTGATATGACTGGATTAATTTGAGGTTATAAGATTTCAAATCTTTAGTTGAATATAATTATACTCTTTTCAAGATAAGTGTTAGTCCCTAACAATGCAACAAGAATTACAGAAGGGGGGTTGAATGGAATTCTTGAAACTTTTTCACAAAGATATAAAATGTTCTATCTTAATAATATATAACTGTGTGAATTGATTTGCAAACTGCGGAATAATAACTTGGAATGAATCAATACACAAGTAATTAAAAACACAAGTCTTTAAAAATTTTCTGGTGAATTTGAATATATCCACCAGAGATATAAATATTATATCAAGAGAACTCTGTGTAGCAATTAGCTCACAGCTGCTTACAAATTTGAACAACTAAGATTACAGAGAAATGCTAAGAATGCAGCTTACAAATGTTTCTCTGAGAATTATCTTGCTCAGTTGCTTGTTGTTCTATTTGCTACTTCTTGGTTTATATAACACCAAGATTACAAAGTAATAAGACAAGATAATAAAATAAAAACTATCAAGTCTAATACTGTGCTACTTCATTACTCTATTCCAACATCTTTGAATATCTTCATAATATCATGGAAATGGCAATGCTTCTTTGTTCTCTAAAACCTAGTTGAATAGGCTTCCACATTCCATTTGCATACACTCGACGCATATGATTGTGTTGTCACTGTCAACAGATGTTTGAATTCTTTATCCGTCGGGTTGCCTTGTTGATCATCCGTCGAGTGGCATTGTTGTTTATCCGTCGGGTAGCTATCCGGCACTTGACTTCATTTCATTTATGCAGAATTACAAGACATCATCTATGTACAATTAATCAACCTATTCTGTATATCAACTTAAAGTCAACATGACTTGAGTACTACTACAGAATCTAAACAATGTGTATGCAGATATGTGCTACAGACTTATTGTTACACAAGCTACTCACTCGATGGATAATAAATCATCATCCGTCGGGACTATATTGAGTTATCCGTCGGGACTATAATCATTATCCGTCGAGTGCTACATTTTTCACTAAGTAAAATCTACCAAGGTGTTTTGTTAATGAAATCATCAAGTTCACAACATATCCACAACAATCTCCCCCTATTTATGTCTACTGGAATTGTAGCGATAAATTAAGAGAGACTTGATGATAAAAAAACACCCTAAAATACAACTTTGAAAGTAAGTAGATAAAACTGTAAAGTTCTTCAATTAACAAAATGTACAAAGATTTGCTCACTGTCATTTTCAAGGTGCTCCTCTAGCCTGAGCAGATTGAAGATCTGGATCTCTTTCCAAGCTTTATGTTATTTTCTTCTATTTGATTTTGGAGCTGTCAATGGAATTCCAGTTTATCAGATTCTGAGAGATTTAGCTTTTCTTGCATTTCCAAAAGAGTCTCATTGCTAGAGATGCTCAATTGCTCTTCTAATCTGAAAAATCTTCTCACTCCTTTGTCATCCATGAACTCCATCAGCCAGTAGGGCCTTAGATGCACTCTTCTCCCTATATAGGGAATGATTAGAGTCTTTGGGAGTGCATCTTTAGCTCTAATACTCCTCAGTTCTTCAATCTTCTTTAGAACCAGTCTTCTTGCAGTTACATTGAATCCAAAGTTCTTCTTGAAGGATTAGTAAACCTTTATCAACACAACTTGGCTTTCTTGAAGGATCTTGTGAAGAGGCCATTGAATCTCCTTTCCTCCCTTATGCTTGAAAACCAACCTTTCAGGTAGATTCCTATAGGCATCAATTCCTCTCACTTCTTCTAGTTCATCTAGATAGAGATTTAGTTAGAGATTTGGATTTGAGAGGTGACAACTTCACTTTCTTGACTGCTCTTGACTTTGTTCTTTTTGGCTTGCTAAGGATTGGCAGAAAGTCAAGAATTGGTAGGCTCTCCCAGTCTATTGGTTCATTCTTATGCATAATAGGTTCACCATGAATGTTCTTATAAGGATCCACCACCTTGATGTCTTCAAATACCACAGAGGGCTTTGATGCTTGAGTTGTAGTTGGAGTGGATTCCTTGGAAAACTGATACTCCAATTCCTTATCAACAAAGTCCAATTTCCATTTGGTTCTTTTGGCCTATTCCTTGTATCTTGGAGCTTTCTTCCGTTATGGTTCAACTTGCTTCTTTGGATCTTGAGATACAGTGATTTCAGATGGCTGAGCAGGAATTTGTTGTGTTGGTTTTACAGCTTGTAGCTTGGCCAAGATAGCAGCTTGCTCTTTCTTTTGCTTAGCCTTTTTGGCATCTAGAGCAGCTTTCTTCTTTTCTTGCTTTAGTCTTGCCTTTTCTTCTCTCTTTGCTTGAGCAAATTGAGGATGTCCAGCCACCACAAAAATTTCTTTACCATTTCTGAAAACTTTAGCAATTCTCCTTTTTAAAGCTGAATCAGCTGGATCCTTGTAGAAGGAAATTGATCTTGACAGAAGCTTCTTCTCATCAGGCTTAGGTGTCTTTAATGATGATTTTGGATAGTTCACCTTTGGCTTCAGAATTATTTCAGCCTTTGGGGATTTGATGCAGGATGGATGTCCTCTTTCCAGATAGTTCATTCTCATTTCATTCACAGAAATCTGCTTGACTTGAGAGTGATGAATGGCTGACTTTTCTAGCTTCTTTACTAGTCCAAACTTCTTTTGTATGTCCTCATCAATTTTCTCCCAGTTGATTAAACTCAACTTCTTCTTTTCAGCTGCTCTTATGTTGGCTGCTGCTTCATTGATCAGATCAATACTGTCTGTTACTGGTGGCTTGGTGAAAGCAATTGTAGGCACAATTACTATACTGATTTGAATGTGAAGCTTCTCCCCCTCACTTGGTCCTTTCTCCCCCCTTTTGTTATCATCAAGTTTAGTAGATGAGGAGGTTTGTGCAGCCACCAGTTTCTGAAGCAAGTCTGTCTGTTGAGCTTGATGCAGATGAATGGCTGTTAGAGATGCTTCCATAGCTGACATTCTTGTATCCAAGGCATCTATCTTTGTGGAAAGATCATAATTTTTCTTGAGTTATCTCTTGATGTCAAGCATTGTAGCTTCTGGAAGCTTAGAGTCCATCTTGTCAGAAATAGCATTTTTCATTTCATCAATATCACCCTTAATGGTGTTGACATCTCTAGCATATTGGAAGCCTTGAATCTGTTGTAGTTACAGAGAAGCAAGATGTGTTTGAAGGAGCTTCTTGGTGTTGGCATTTGTAGTGGTTTGAAGATCAGAATTTGTTTGATTTATGAGTAGGATTAGGGTTGTCTTGAAGTAGTGTTCATCACAATGTTTTGAAAATGCCCATGATGGCATGCCTGATCTTGAACTGGAACCTACTTCTCCCCATATGTCCAATGTCTCTTCTTCACTATCTCCACCTTCATCTTCAAAGAAATCTGATGAACCACCAGTCTTATAATCAACATCACCAGCTGTAGAGGGCAAAGCTGTGATGGCATCCTTAGCTCTTAGCATTGACTGAGTGGTATGCACCAAATACCACTTTTGCATCCTTTCTGCATTGTCATTGCCCTGTTTAGCTAGAAGTTGATAAGCTGGAACAGGGTGAGTAAATGCCTCAGCATCAAGGGAGGTGGAATCTATAACAGCTTGAGGTTGCTGAGATATTCCCTCCCTGTCTGCATCCTGGACATTCATTAATTCACTAGCAATGACATCCATCCTTATAGCTCCTGTACCTGCATTTCTCTCTTGTTCTCTCTTTTGTTGCATCAGGGTCTCACCCTGGATCCCCACCCTCACACCCTCACCTACACCATATATGGTGGGACTCCTCTCACTCTCTTTTGCCAATCCTGAAGAAATGGATTGTATATTTTCACTTTTTTCCTCTCCTTTTTCCTAGGAGCAACCCAAACTCTCACTCATAACACTCTCTTCCCTCAATCCTAAGAGTGACTATACAACCACTAAGTCTTCTGCACTAGAGATAATAGATGAAATTTGAAGTTGTGCAGAGACACCCGGCGGATGAGGAATATCAATCGGGTTAGCAGTTTTACTATTCGACGGATAAATGTTGTTAAGCTTATCCGTCGGGATACAATCACTACTCGACGGATGAGCAATATCCATCGAGAGAGTAGAAATGAATGAACTTGGAATTGAAAATATTGTGGACTCTATGCTGATTGATGAGATTTTGGGCACAGATGTTTCAACAGTTCCTGAAAGAATTGGCAAGTGAGCCAATAAATCATCCAAAAGATGATGCTCACTTGCACTAGATTTTGGCTTCCCCAACAAAGTTAAAGAAGGGGAATCAGGAATTGATGTGTTGATCATATTCACATCTAGAGAGTTTGTGGGAGAATTTGGTGTTTGAGGTGCTTCTATAACTAATGATTTTGGCTGTGACTCCACATTTATTGGAACCATATCAAGCTGAATTTGTGAAGGTGCAGTGACTGTGTCTTTAGCACCAGTTTGCACAGTATGTAAACCCCGTGCATCCCCAGAGGTTTTGGATTTCTTCTTTTTGGAATAAGTTTGGGGTGAGCTAGTGTCCCTTACCCTTTTGACCTGTACTCTTGGTTGAGAGCTTTGTTCAATAGTCACGTCCTTTTGGGAGGATGCAACTAGAAATGAGCTTTTATCCTTATTAATCACTGCAGTTTGTTGGGAAACTGCAGTGTGGCTAGGTTGGGAACCACTCAACTCTCCATCCTTATCCTTAGGGTTTCTTTTATGTTCACCCTGTCCCTCACCTACCTTACCCACCTTCACACTCCCCTCTTTGGGTTTAGTGGATTTTACAACTGGCATCTTTTGAGAGATACCAGAGGGGGCTTTCTTTGATTTGGATTTTGAAATTTTTGATGGTTTAGTAGCTTGGGTAGGCAACTGTTGGGTCATTGACACAGTTGCCATAGCTACACTAGAATTCAAAGAAATCTGTGAGGTTGGAAGAGTAGGGACAAATGAACTTACTTCACTTACCTGAGGTGCTTCCATTACAGGGAAATAGAAGAGTGGCACCTCCTTGTGATGCTTTGCCCTGTTTAAATCTGCAATAATTCTTCTCTCTTGAACCCAACAATCTAATCGGTTGGTTGGGTTCTCAAGTAGAATTCCCTTAGAAAGGTGGTTAGCTAACATCATGAAAAATCTAGCATAGTAAACATTTTTACCCCTCTTATTTAACTCACCTAACTTAAACCCCAACTTAAACAAAACAAGGTCACTAAAGTTAAAGAACTTATCTGTAACTAGCATGTAGAGCATGTTAAGCATAGAAATATTGACAGAATCAAAATTACTGATTTTATCAGAAAAGACCTTGGTAACTACATCACACATGAAACTCCATTCTTTCTTAAGACCCAACCTCCTAATATCACTTAACTTAGAAGTAGAGAGTGCATAGTCACAATATTATCAGGAATTTTGAAACATGCTTTAATGACATCACTGTTGATACAGAATTCCTTACCTTTAATAGTGAGTGTGATGGTCTTATCAGTAGAGTTGTATGTAGCAGTCGTCCACATCTCTTCAACAACCTCACAGAAGATGGTGGGTGATTCTAGCATTGCATAGCTGAGTTTGCAGTTATTCACAAAATCCATCATTTTGTGGTAGTCACTTGAATGTTGAATCCCCTTATTTACTAGAGCCGTGAAGTTGTTCTTCTCATAGATGTATCCAGTTTGTGACATGATCTTGACTACTGGTGCCATTGTTAGAGAGTGGAAATTGCAGAGATAGAGATGATATTTGCTTTTGAGAGAGAGAATTTAGAGCAGATAATTTGAGAATGATAAAAGAAGAGCAATGGAAATGAAATAAGCTTTTATACTATCTAAAAAATATCTATCAAAAATAATAAAGTCAAATAAAGTAACCAATAAAAATTGCCCAAAATAACCGTTTAAAAATAAACTGTAAAAATTCCATCAAATATCCGTCGTGTTATGCTTACAAACTGTAAGTATACTCGATGGATAATGTTCAGGAAATTAACGGCTAAGATTAAGACAATTCGACGGATGAGGATAAACTATTATCCGTCGAGTTATAAAATATTTCAGAAAAATAATTGATTTTTATTAACAAATAGTATTCCGACGGATGATCAAACTCGATGGATAAAGATCATCCGTCGAGATGTAAATTTTGACTTAGCTAAAATTCCATATGAGACTGAAAAATCAATTAAATATGTGGCTGAAATTTAACTTACAAATTATCTGAAAAGATTTAAGAGTAATTTAGCATACCTAATTCACTTACCGACCTTGAAAATGTGGATTCATCCAATGGCTTGGTAAATATATCTGCAAGCTGCTTTTCACTTGGAACAAAATGTAGTTCCACAGTACCATTCATTACATGTTCCCTTATGAAGTGGTACTTGATGTCTATGTGCTTTGTCCTTGAATGTTGCATTGGATTTTCAGTGATGGCAATTGCACTTGTGTTATCACAGAAAATGGGAATTCTTTCCACTTGCAAACCATAGTCTAGCAATTAGTTTTTCATCCACAAAATCTGTGCACAGCAACTGTCAGCAGCAATATATTCAGCTTCAGTTGTAGAAGTAGAAACTGAATTTTGCTTTTTACTGAACCAGGACACAAGCTTGTTTCCTAGAAATTGACAGGTTCCAATTATACTTTTTCTATCAATTCTACAACCTGCATAATCTGCATCTGAATAACCAGTTAGATCAAAACCAGAATCTCGAGGGTACCAAATGCTAAGTTTTGGTGTTCCCTTGAGATATCTGAAAATTCTCTTAATATCTACTAAGTGAGATTATCTAGGATCATCCTGAAATCTAGCACACAAACATGTAGCAAATATTATATCTGGCCTACTAGCTGTTAAGTACAGAAGTGAGCCAACCATGCCCCTATAACTTGAAATATCCATAGACTTTTCAGTAGTGTTTAATTCAAGCTTAGTTGCAGTGGCCATGGGAGTTTTTGCAGATGTGCAATCCATTAGATCAAACTTCTTTAAAATATCATAAATGTATTTAGTTTGACTAATGAATATTCCATCACTAACTTGCTTAACTTCCAAACCAAGAAAATAAGTTAGTTCTCCCATCATACTCATTTCATACTTACTTTGCATCAATTTAGCAAACTTTTTGCAAAGTTTTTCATCTGTAGAGCCAAAACTAATGTCATCTACATAAATTTGAACAAGTATACTAGAGCCATTAACATTTCTAAAGAAAAGAGTTTTGTCTACAATACCTCTTGTGAAGTGATTTTCCAAAGGAACTTTGAAAAAGTGTCATACCAGGCTCTAGGTGCTTGCTTCAGTCCATAAAGTGCCTTCAAAAGATAGTAGACATATTCTGGAAAATTTGGATCTTCAAAACCAGGAGGTTGACTGACATAGACTTCCTCCTCCAAGTCTCCATTCAGAAAGGCACTTTTGACATCCATTTGATAGACCTTGAAATTGGCATGGGCTGCATAGGCTAAGAAGATTCTGATGGCTTCAAGTCTTGTAACAGGAGCAAATGTTTCATCAAAATCTATTCCTTCTTGTTGACAATAGCCCTTAGCAACCAATCTAGCTTTGTTCCTGACTACTATACCATTTTCATCCATCTTATTTCTGAATACCCATTTGGTGTCAACTGGATTCTTTTCTTTAGGCTTGGGCACCAGCTTCCACACTTTATTCCTCTCAAATTGGTTTAGCTCCTCCTGCATAGCTAAAATCCAATCAGGATCCAACAAAGCTTCTTCTACCTTCTTAGGTTCTTCCTTAGAAAGAAAGCTGCTGTATAGACATTCTTCTTGAGTTGCTCTCCTTGTTTGAACTCTAAAAGATACATCACCAATGATGAGCTCAAAGGGGTGATCGTTTGTCCATTTCCTTTGTTGTGGTAGATTAGCTCTAGATGAAGAGGCCTCATTGTTGTCTTGATGTGTGATTGAGTTTTGATTATTTGAAACTCCCCTTGAGTTAATGGATCTTTGATTTAAGAAGGGAGAGCTTTCTGTAGTTGATCTATTCTGACTCCCAACTTCTTTTGATGACCCGACAGATGGTAAATTTTGAGTACCGACGGATGAGGCTGGTTGTCTCCCGACGGATAAGGAAGATTGTCTCCCGACGGATGAAGCATTAAGCAACTCGACATATGTTGAATTTTGTGCTTCATTGGTAGTAGATTTTTCTGCATTATTCTTTGATACTGTTTCTTGATCACTTTCATTATCACTGTCATCACTAACCATCTCCTCATTGTCAAATTTTAGGCTCTCATGGTAATCTCCAACTTGCAGTCCTTCAATCTTTTTATCATCAAACACAACATGTATTGATTCCACAACAATGTTGGTTCTTAGATTGTAGACTCTGTATGCTTTACCAACAGCATATCCAACAAAAATTCCTTCATCTGCTTTAGCATCAAACTTCCCATTCTGATCAGTTTGATTTCTCAAGATATAACATTTGCAGCCAAAGACATGAAGAATATTTAGAGTTGGCTTCTTGTTCTTGAACAATTGATAGGGAGTCATGCATCTTGCTTGATTAACCAGAGAAATATTATGAGTGTAGCATGCAATATTTATAGCTTCAGCCCAGAAATATGTTGGTAATTTAGATTCTTCAAGCATTGTCCTGGAAGCTTCAATAAGTGATCTGTTCTTCCTTTCTACCACTCCATTTTGTTGTGCAGTTCTTGCTGCTGAAAACTCATGCAAAATCCCATATTCTTCACAAAATGCTCTCATGACAGAATTCTTGAACTCAGTTCCATTATCACTCCTGATTCTTCTAACTTTGAAATCAGGATGATTATTGACTTGCCTTATGTGATTGATGATAATTTCACTAGCCTGATCTTTAGACTTTAGGAAATATGTCCAAGAGAACTTTGAAAAAGCATCTACAATTACTAGGCAAAATCTTTTCCTTGAGATGGACAACACATTGACTGGTCCAAACAAATCCATGTGTAACAGTTGCAAAGGTTCTTCAATTGTTGAATCAAGCTTCTTTCTGAATGATGCTTTGATCTGCTTTCCCTTTTGGCAGGAATCACACAATCCATCCTTAGAAAACTCCACTTGAGGAATGCCTCTAACCAGTTCTTTCTTTACTAGTTCATTCATGGTCTTGAAGTTTAGATGTGATAGCTTCTTGTGCCATAGCCAACTTTCATCCTGACTTGCTTTGCTGAGAAGACAAGAAATAGATTCTGCATTTGATGAGTTGAAGTTAGCTAGGTACACATTTCCTTTTCTCACACTAGTGAGAACCACTTTGTTGCTCGTCTTGTTAGTCACAACACAAGCTTCTGAGTAGAAGGTTACTGAATTGCCTTTATCACAAAGCTGGCTGATACTCAACAAATTGTGCTTGAGACCATCCATCAAGTCAACCTCCTCAATGATGACATTGTCTTTTGAAATCAAGCCATATCCCACAGTATAACCCTTGCTGTCATCTCCAAAAGTAATACTTGGGTCAGCTCTCTCCTTGAACTCTGTGAGCAGGGTAGAATCACCGTCATGTGTCTTGAAAAACCATTATCCAAGTACCATAGATTCTTTCTGTTTCCCTGGACACATCAAAATCAAATCAAGTTGATTTTGGTACCCAAGTTTCCTTGGGTCCTGCCTTGTTAGCTTTCTTTTTCTGTTTCTTAGGTTTGATCTCATTTGACTTGGGGATATCAGATTCATCCTTAGTCATTTGAGTTGAACCTTTGAAACCATTCATTACAGCAGAATTATCATACATATTTTGATTAACAGGGAATGGCATGCCATTAGTAAACATGTTATTCCAGTAAGACATGCTAAATGGCATTTGCGGCATACTAAATGCAGCATAATAAGTATTAGGTGCAAATGGCATATTAGCAAACTGTGCATTCATATTCTGTGTAGGCATAGCATTCATAGGTATAGAAGGCATGACATTCATGTTGGAAAAATGAGGTGGCACAAATATGGAAGTAGGCATGACAGTTTTGCAATTAACAGACAAATGATTTACACTACCACACTTGACAAAGATTTTTCTTGGAGCATATTTATCAGGTGTGTAGTTGTTATGCTTGTTAATTCCTACTTTACCATTTTTATTATTTTTCCTTTTAGCCTCTGTTTTAACCTTAATCTTTTCAAGTCTGTCACTCAATTGCTTGTCAGTCATATGACAAACATTAGCCTTTTTCTCCTTCTTCACTTGACTGGATTATCCTGGAACAAAATTCTTGGAAACTGATCCATATTTCAAATTTAAGTTGATAAGTTTGGCTTTACTCACAGGCTTGCTCACAGTCGACGGATGAGGATTTATATCACTCGACGGATAACCCTTTTTGTTATCCGACGGATGACCCTCATCATCCGTCGAGTCTACATCTGTTAGCAATCATTCAACCAAATTGGATTCCAGCTTCTCCTTATTCTTCTTCCAGGCTGCATCACAAAAGGACTCAATACCTTGAACTTTGGTGATTTGAGCATGAACATCTCTAGATGTTTTCCATGCCTTAATCACCTCCTGTTCTCGTTCAAGCTACTTCTTCAAGATCTCGTCTTTCTTCAAGGACTCAGTTAATTCATCCTTAGCAATTTTACACTCAATTCTTAATTTTTCAAATTCAATGAACTGAGACTCTAGCACATTATTCCTCTCACTTAAAAACAAATTGTTTTCTTTGATTTTAACATTTTCCTTAGTAAGTGACTTAAGTGTAACACGTAAATGATATAATTTTGTAGACATGTCATTTATAGCATCATTACACTCAGCTTTAGATAAATGTGCAAGGTTAGTGGTGATTACCTGATTACTTGAAGAACTTATCTCTGTTTCATCAGACTTGGCCATTAGGGCTAGATTGACATAGCTGACATCCTCATCCTCATCCAGACCATCTGCTGCCCAGTCATTTTCCTGTGTAATGAAAGCCCTTTCCTTTTGTTTGAGAAACTCAAAGTATTTCTGTTTATAATCTACAGGCTCAAACTTCTTTTTGTGGGAATCTGACTTTCTACACTCACTGACAAAGTGATCTGCCAAGCCACATTTGAAACATTTGAATTTAGATTTATCCACCATGTTTCTATTTGGCTTGGCTGCTCCAAAGTTCTTCTTGAACTTGAGCTTGGCAAATCTTCTGGAAATAAATGCTAGATGTTCATCAATATCTTCCATGTCATCTTGGATCAAAGAATCTTCATTTTATGCTACCAGCCCCTTGCCCTTGTTTTCATAGACCTTTGAAGTTGATTCAACAACTTCCATCTTCATCTCCTTCTCTTTCTCTAACTCAGCAACTAGTTCAATGGATCCTCCTTTCTTCTTTCTTCTCTCCATCCTCTCATCTTGCCCTATTTCAAGCTCATAAGTTTTCAGGATGCCATACAGTCTCTCCAAAGTAAACTCCTTGTAATCTTGAGAGTTTCTCAATGAGACTGTCATAGGTTTCCATTCCTTTGGAAGAGATCTAAGGAACTTAAGATTAGAGTCTTTTGTCTGATAGACCCTTCCATGCAACTTCAGAGCATTTAGTAGTTTTTGAAACCTATTAAAGATGTCAGTGAGAGACTCACTTTCTTCACTATAAAAATGCTCATATTGCTGAATGAGTAGCTGCATCTTATTTTCCCTTACTTGCTCAGTGCCATCACAAATAATCTGTATAGTATCCCAAACTTCCTTGGCAGTTTTACAATTGATGATGTTGTCAAACATGTCACCATCAACTCCATTGAACAGGATATTCATGGCCTTCTTATCTTTCCTGACTTGTTCAATATCAGGATCAGACCATTCATGCCTTGGCTTGGGGACTGATGGCTCATTTCCAGTTGCAGCTCTTATTGGTACATGAGGGCCTCTCTCTATGCAATCTACATATGCCTCATCTTGAGAAAGTAAATGGAGATGCATTTTTACCTTCCAATGATGGTAATTATCTTTATCCAGAAAAGGAATCTTGACTCCAACATCCTTCTTGTTCATCTTGTTGTTTTGTTGTGATATTTAAACTCTTTGTTTATCAAGATCTTGCTCTGATACCAATTATTAGTCCCTAACAATGCAACAAGAATTACAGAAGGGGGGTTGAATGGAATTCATGAATTTTTTTCACAAAAAATAAAATGTTCTATCTTAATAATATATAACTGTGTGAATTGATTTGCAAACTGCGGAATAATAACTTGGAATGACTCAATACACAAGTAATTAAAAACACAAGTCTTTAAAAACTTTCTGGTGGATTTGAATGTATCCACCAGAGATATATATATTATATCAAGAGAACTCTGTGTAGCAATTAGCTCACAGCTGCTTACAAATTTGAACAACTAAGTTTACAGAGAAATGCTAAGAATACATCTTACAAATGTTTCTCTGAGAATTATCTTGCTCAGTTGCTTGTTGTTCTATTTGCTACTTCTTGGTTTATATAACACCAAGATTACAAAGTAATAAGACAAGATAATAAAATAAAAACTATCAAGTCTAATATTGTGCTACTTCATTACTCTATTCCAGCATCTTTGAATATCTTCATAATAGCATGGAAATGCCAATGCTTCTTTGTTCTCTAAAACCCAGTTGAATAGGCTTCCACATTCCATTTGCATACACTCGACGCATGTGACTGTGGTGTCACTGTCAACAGATGTTTGAATTCTTTATCCGTCAGGTTCATGATCATCCATCGGGTTGCCTTGTTGATCATCCATCGAGTGGCATTGTTGTTTATCCGTCGGGTAGCTATCTGGAAATTGACTTCATTTCATTTATGCAGAATTACAAGACATCATCTATGTACAATTAATTAACCTATTCTGCATATCTAGTTAAAGTCAACATGACTTGAGTACTACTACAGAATCTAAACAATGTGTAAGCAGAAATGTGCTACAGACTTATTGTTACACAAGCTACTCACTCGATGGATAATAAATCATCATCCGTCGGGACTATATTGAGTTATCCGTCGGGACTATAATCTTTATCCGTCGAGTGCTACATTTTTCACTAAGTAAAATCTACCAAGGTGTTTTGTTAATGAAATCATCAAGTTCACAACATATCCACAACAATAAGCTCAAAATTAATTTTATGTGGTGAAAATATTACTGATGCTGAGATGATTGAAAAGACCCTTTCAACCTTTCACCCCAAGACTATGATCCTGGCTCAACAAAATAGGGAGCGTAATTTTCAGAAATATGGTGAGATGATATCTCTCCTTCTTGTGGCTGAAAAGCATAATGAGTTGCTACTAAAAAATCATCAGATACGTCCCACAGGCTCTACCCAGTTACCTGAAGTACATAACATGTCATTCCTGAAGAATGAACGTGGGAAAGGGAATAGAGGAGGACGGGGTTATGGACGAAACCGTGGACGCGGAACTTTCCGTGGTTGGTT
Source organism: Apium graveolens (assembly GCF_009905375.1). Lineage (NCBI taxonomy): Eukaryota > Viridiplantae > Streptophyta > Magnoliopsida > Apiales > Apiaceae > Apium > Apium graveolens. The sequence goes on along the minus strand of NC_133649.1, from coordinate 236,501,921 downwards.
TCACAATCAATATGATTCTGGCCACCTGAAGTGGCAACGTGATGGTTACAACTCTAGCCACCAGAAATGGCAACGTGAAGTGCCAAATAAAAGAAAGGCACCCCAAGAAGGAGAGAACCGAGGTATCTGTCATAGGTGCGGATCTGAGGGACACTGGAAACGTACTTGTCGCACACCCAAACATCTTGTTGATCTCTACGAGTCATCCAAAAGGAATAATGGAAAGAGAGTAGAAACCAACTTCCCTAATTATAATCTAGTTAATGAACCAGTCAATAAGGCCTCAAATGAAATAGACACTGGTGCTAATCTTTATTATGGTTTAAACGACTAGACTTCATATGTATTATCTTGCTTTACTTATTTCCTTTGTGTTTTTCTTATTTCCATTATGTACTCATTTTATGTACTTGTTTCATGTTGTTGTTCTATGTACTCAGTGTATTTATAATAAAGATGTTTTTCGTTTATATATGTATAGAGATGGAAGATATATGCATTGTTGACTACACAACCACACACACTATTTTACAGAGTCAGAAATACTTCTCACAGTTAACTAAAACCAACTCACATGTCTGGACAGTATCGGGTACATCAAATATAATAGAAGGTTTTGGGAAAGCTTGTTTTCTTCTACCAAACAAGACACACATACACATACAAGAGGATCTATATTCTAGCAAGTCAACTAGAAACCTACTGAGTTTTAAAGATATCCGTCTTAACGGGTTTCGCGTTGAAACTACTAATGAGAATGAAAAAGAATACCTTCTCATCACCTCAAACACCGTTGACAATAAAAGGGTCCTAGAAAAATTCCACTCAATTTCTTCAGGCATATATGTTATGAGTATACGAGTTCTTGAATCTCATAGTGTCAACATCCCTAAAGTCATAGACCCAAAACTACTTACCATTTGGCACGAAAGACTCGGTCATCCGGGAGTATCTATGATGCGTCGTATCGTTGAAAATTCTATGGGACATCCTCTTAAAACTCAAAAGATAATATCCCAAGATGAACTTCATTGTTCAGCATGTTCCTTAGGAAAACTGATTGTTCGAACATCCCCAGTTAAGCTTCAAACCGAGTCCCGAAATTCTTAGAAAGAATTCAAGGTGACATTTGTGGTCCTATTCATCCATCTTCTGGCCCATTTAGGTACTTTATGGTTTTAATTGATGCGTCAACTAGATGATCTCATGTATGTCTACTTACAACCCGAAATCAGCCTTTTCCAAATTACTTGCCCAAATAATTAAACTCCAAGCTCAATTTCCTGACCATCCCATTAAATCAATCCAACTAGATAATGCTGCTGAATTTACATCTGCAACTTTTAATGATTATTGTATATCGGTAGGAATCTCAGTCGAACACCCGGTGGCTCACGTACATACACAAAATGGTTTAGCAGAATCCTTAATTAAAAGACTTCAACTTATTGCCCGTCCCTTACTCCTAAGGGCAAAGTTACCTATATCTGGTTGGGGTCATGCAATACTTCATGCTGCAAATATAATTAGAATAAGGCCTTCTGCTTACCACAAACAATCCCCTCAAGAATTAGTTCTTGGTCAAGTACCTAATATATCTCATTTAAAAGTATTTGGTTGTGCTGTGTATGTTCCTATATCACCACCACAAAAAAATAAAATGGGACCTCAAAGAAGAATTGGTATATATATTGGTTTTGATTCTCCGTCTATTATAAGGTATCTGGAACCATTAACTGGTGATGTTTTTACTGCTCGCTATGCTGATTGTCATTTTGATGAATCCATGTTCCCTAAATTATGGGAAGATACTGATTTGCAAAAATTAAATTCTGAAATATCATGGAATGCATCAGGATTAAATTCTATTGATTCATGTACTAATCAATGTGAATCTGAAGCTCAAAGAATTATTCATATGCAAAATATTGCTAATCAAATGCCAGATGCCTTTAGTGACTCTAGACATATTATAAGGTCACATATACCTGCTGTTAATGCTCCGGCATGAGTTGAAATCCCTACTAAGAAATCAATTCCTGAAGAATTGATTGGTGATTCAAAGCCACGCCAGAAGCGTGGTAGACCTATTAGTGCAAAAGATATTGTAGATACTGCAACAGAAATTGATTGGAATTGCCCCAGAAAAGGCAAAAGTTTCAGAAAATATCCCAGAAGTGGTATTGCCTCCTGAAGAGGTTCAAGCCCCTGAAGTGGCTGTAACAAAACTCCCAGACGTGGGATTGCCTCCAGAAGAGAATGTTGCCCCAGAAGTGGCACATGCCCCAGAAGTGGCAAATGCTTCCACAGAAGCAAAGGTACCTGAAAATTATGAGATCTCAATAAATTATGTCCATAACGCGAAATTACTGGATCGTGGGAGTATTGAGGTTGATGATGTATATGCTTTTTTTGTGGCATCTGATATTATTATGAACTCCGATCCTGAACCACAAAGTGTGGAAGAGTGTTGACACCGAGATGATTGGCCAAAATGGAAAATTGTGATTCAAGAAGAATTGCAATCCGTGCGTAAGAGAAATATATTTGGACATGCAGTCCAAACACCAGCTGGTGTAGTCCCTATCGGGAATAGATGGGTGTTTGTACGAAAACGAAATGAGAGAAATGAAATTGTGAGATATAAGGCCCAGCTAGTAGCCCAGGGATTCTCTCAATGACCTGGTTTTGGTTACCAAGAAACATACTCTCCTGTGGTGGATGGAGTTACTTTTCATTTTTTAATGGGTATGGCTTGTATGGAAAAACTGGAAACACGTTTGATAGACGTTGTGACAGCATACCTATACGGATCACTTGATAGTGATATTTATATGAAAATTCCTGAAGGGTTAAATATTGAGGAAACTAAGCCTCGACATTTATATTCTGTTAAATTACAACGATCATTGTATGGTTTGAAATAATTTGGTCATATGTGGTACAACAGGCTTAGTGAATACTTATTGAATGATGGATATGTTAATAGTCAAGAGTGTCCTTGCATTTTTATTAAACGGTCATCAACAGGTTTTGTTATTATTTTTGTATATGTGGATGATTTGAATATTATCGGTACTACTGAAGATATTACTAATGCTGCTAACTATTTGAAAAATGAGTTTGAAATGAAAGATCTTGGAAGGACAAAATTTTGTTTACGTATGCAGGTGGAGCACTTATCTTCAGGAATATTTGTTCATCAATTAAACTACACCGAAAAGATTCTTGATCAGTTCTATATGGACAAAGCTCATCCACTAACCACACCAATGTTTGTTCAATCACTCGAGGTTGAAAAGGATCCTTTCCTTCCTAGAAAACAAGATGAAGAGACTCTTGAACATGAAGTTTCATATCTCAGTGCAATTGGCGCTCTCATGTATCTTGCAAACAACACACAGCCTGATATTGCATTTGCAGTGAACCTATTGGCAAGATTTAGTTCTAAACCTACTAAAAGGCATTGTGATGGAATAAAACATATATTCAGATATCTTCGAGGGATAATCGATCTTGGACTATTCTTCCCAAACAATTCAAGATCACGGCTAGATGGATATGCAGATGCTGGATACATGTCAGATCCTCATTTTGGGCAATCACAAACAGGTTACCTATTTACATATTATGATACTGCTATCTCTTAGAAGTCTACAAAACAGACTATGGCTGCAACTTCATCAAACCACGCAGAATTACTAGCAATTCATGAAGCAAGCAGATAATGTATTTGGCTAAGGTCGGTCATTCAACATATTCGAGAATCATGTGGATTATCAAGTATTTCAGACAGTCCTAAAGTTCTATTCGAGGATAACTCGACCTACATCAAACAACTGAAGGAAGGATATATTAAAGGGGACCGAACAAAACACATATTGCCAAAATTCTTCTACACTCATGAACTTCAAGAAAATGGTGATATTAATGTTCAACAAGTTCACTCATGCGATAATCTGGCGGATATACTTACAAAGTCAATTCCTACATCAACATTTGAGAAGCTGAGAAATAATATAGGTATGCGGAGGTTAAAAAGTTTGCTACATCAAAATGTCAGAATGTGAGACATTTTATTCAAGGGGGCTGTACTCTTTTTCCTTCGTCAAGGTTTTTATGCCATTGGGTTTTTCCTTGCAAGGTTTTAACGAGGCAATCAATCTTTGCAATAACTCGCATTTGACAATTAAGGGGGAGTGTTAAAATATTTGAATAAATATAAAGTGATTGTCAAAGCATATCGAGGAAGTCTCTCAAATCTTACCGAGGAAGACTTTTAAAGCTTATCGAAGAAGACTTGTAAAACTTATCAAGAAAGACTTGTAAAGCTTATTGAGGAAGTTTTGTAATACTTAATGAAGAATATTTGAATAGCTTACTTAGTAAGCCTTGTAAATCAACTACTATAAATAGCTCATTTAGCTAATGAAATGAAACACAACTTTCTCTTCATCTTCTATTCTCGTATACTTCCTCTACATTAAACATAACTAATATTTTCAATTCAAGGTTTATAACAGTGGAAATATAATTGTTTGAAAAGGAAAATCAATATGTTTTGAATGCAACATGCCAAAATATTTTCAAATTCGGAATTTGTAAAAATAGAATTAATTGGTAACAAGTTATACAACTCTAAAAAATTAACATGTATTAAATTTTGCAGAAAAATCGAATTGTTCAATTCGAATGGAAATGGTATTCAAGGTTAAGAAATTAAATTTCTTAAATTTTAATACTTGATCTAAATTAGATCAATCAAAAAGGAAATTGATAAGTATGGTACACTTATCAAAATGGGTAAAATCTTTCTAACCTTGTAAGATTCAAATTTATGCAAAATTACATCCTTATTTGTAAAATGACACATGTTTTAAAAATAAAAAATATTTTCATCACTCCAGTGTCAATTAGATTCCTAATAACTATAAATTGCAAATAGATAGATGCATACACATAGGGGAAGTTATTGCTCACACACGTATTTTTTTAACATTCGTAGTTTTAACAAAATATCAAAAAGGGGAAGATTATGAGATACTGTGTTTTTCGTAGGTTTTGATTATTTTTTTTTAAAAAATTAAGTGTGAAATTAAATTAGAAATCTAGGAAGTTTACTAAATCAGATAGGAATCCTCCCCTAGGTTTGTAAGTCCCCTACACGTAATCACATACTTCACGTAACACATAAGTCACATTGCTAAAACATAGATCTCAGTACGTTTAGAATTGAAATCAGGTCAATAACAGTGTTTATCGATCAGATACCGACTCAGAATGATTCACAAAGCAAATGGCCTTCAATATAAAAGAGATTAGGTCTTGAAAGTATTTTTATTGAAAGCGGAATATTTTTCTACGTTTATACGTGTTCGTTTCATATTAAACGGATGAACGATTTATTTATTACGAATAAAATAAGAAATAAATCAATTAATAATAATATTTGAATTAAAAGTAATTTTTTAGGAATTATTTGAATTAATTATAAACAATTGTACTTTAATTAGCTATTTATAAATAAAATTAACTGATTAAATAAAATAATCAATTAATTAAATCCATAAATAATTAACTAAAATAAATTATAAATAATTAAATCAAATTTTAATTTTTGAAAATAATAAAAGAAATTAATTTTTAGAATTTAAAATAATTCAGTACATAATTTTTAGAATTCAACAATAATAACTAAATAATTTTGAAATTAAAATAAATGATATTTAGAAAATAAGAATGAATTTTGAATTAAATTTAAACAGAAAATACAGAAACAAAATTTGGATTTCGGTTTAGCAAATAAGGATCAAACGGCGGTGGAGAGTGGCTGAAAGGACCGCTGGAGTTGACGAACACGTCGCCTGAAACTGGTTTTCCAGAATTCGGCCGACGTCCGACCAAGCTCCGATGAGCCGAAAAACCCCCCAACTGGATCGTTTTGATCGATTTCTAACACACAAACGAATCAACACAATCCCAGAAACACGAATCCATCTCCTAAAACATCGATCGACTACTGGAACACAAAATCCGATCAAAACATACCCAAAAACTGGCGAAGCAATCGGAAAAATCCGATTACCCCTAATTGAACCAAACTCACAGATATATGTCTCAAAATAATCCTGGAATTCATACAAACATATTTGAATAAATTTAAACATCAAACAATCATCAAATAATCCAGAAATTCAAAGTCAAAAACTAAATAACACAAGAACTTCGACTTAATCATTCTGGGGATCAAACATCATAAATTATACTCAAATCGATCTTAAAAATCATGAAGAAGCTATTTCTAACATCAAATTCAATCAATAATCATTCAAAATCAAAAACGAATTTCAAGATCAAGAACACTGAAATTGATTTTTACCAATACTCAACCTCAGGTGCTAAAACTGGTATCAAATTAACGGGCTCGTTGAGAGGATTGTTTTGGTTACTAGAACATCAAATTTGGCTTCCTGAATCACCCGAAATCATTGATTCTTTGTTCTTGAATGAATTTCAACCCCAAAATTCTTGATTTTTTTTTAATAAAAATAAAATGAAATAAAATAATTAATTAGGCTATTCATACTTTTTGAAAAATAAATACCCCAAAATCAATTTAGGGTGTTTTATCCCCCAATTAAAATAATTAGGCCCAAAAATAATAATTATGGGGAATAATTTTTAAATCAAATAAATACAAAATTTATGTCAAAATTCCCCAAAAATTATGAATAATTCAAAAATGCAAAAATAATGGGTATTTGAAATATGAATGATTTTATAAAAATAAAAACATGAATTTTGTGGGTTATGACATCCCGGTGGGGTCTCGGTCTGTTGATTTTTGAAAAACCCAAACGATTCCTGATTTAACAGAAAACCCCGAAAACACATAAGATATGTTCAAACTCACATAAAACGAGATAAAATAAGTACCTCGATAAATACGCAAATAAACACACATCCCGATTGCAGATCGATTCATATAAATGCATTCCAAACACATAATAATTACTCGAAAAATTTTCTGGTCCTTGCGGGGTCACATATAACAACTATAACACATAATATCATGGAAATAATCATTTAAAACTCATAAAACACAATATATTTATTTATTTAACACAAAATATTCACATAATTTTCTCGAATATTACATCCTTCCCCCCTTAACATGATTATATCCTCAGAATTAGCCTAGGAAAACAAGTGAGGATACTTGGTTCGCATTTCGCTTTCCAACTCCCAAGTCGATTCTTTAACCTTGGAATTCCTCCAAAAGACTCGTACTAAAGACACCGACTTATTCCTAAGTACTCTTTCTTTCTTATCTAAAATTTGCACCGGTCGCTCTACAAAAGACAAATCTGGCTGAATCTCAATTAGCTCCTATTCTATCACATGATTCAAATCAAGCAAATAACGCTTCAACATTGACACATGGAACACGTTGTGGATATGCTGCATGTGTGGTGGTAAGGCGAGCTCGTAAGCGACCTTTCCCACACGCCTCAAAATCTCAAAAGGGACAACATAACGCGGACTCAGCTTTCCTTTCTTCCCGGATCTGGATAAACCTTTCCAAGGTAAAATCTTCAATATCACTACTTTATCAAATTCAAATCCCATATCATTTCTGTTGGGTTTCGAGGCATAAAATGCAGCGAAAATAATAAATAAAACCGTAAAAATAGAATAAACCTAAACCCACCGCAGGATCCATGCGAAAAATAATATTTAATTCATGGATAAGATGTTTACCTTAAAGAGCTTTACGATTATGGTTATCAAAAGAAGATCCTAGCTTTAACAGAACACCACGTATCCCGCCTTAACGATCTACTTCGTAGAGGTATCCACACGAAAGCTGGTACAGAGGAGGTGTGTACTAGCACCAAGAATGGACATTTTTTCCCTCTCTCTCTCTCACCTTTAGCTGCTAGGATTTTATGTTTTTATCTAATAAAAATGTAACCCTAATTTTAGCCTTAAGGATATTTATAGGCCAAAAACAGTCCTAACCCTAATACAAGTTAGAGTTTATTAAAATCTGAAATTCTATATATTTAATAATTAAGTTTAACTCAATTACTAAATAATAACTGAATTTCGGATTTAATTATATACAAATTCGAAATTCAAAAATCCCATTAATTAAGTCCAACTTAATTAATAATAAATAATTCAAATTTCCTTTTTAATTCAAATCCGAATTTGAATTAAATATTCCTCCATGCTTTCTTTGTGCGACCCTATAGGTTATTCTTACGTTGGCAATAATTTAAATATCTCATATTTAAATTATAAACAATGAGTGGCATCTAGTAATACATCATTTCTACCCAAGTAATAATAATTAAATCGGTGATAGATTAAAACTTTTGTGAATAATGTATAAAGTAATATAATCCTTTTAACCAAATATTATAGATTAAACTCGAGGCATGTTATGTGTCATCCTCTTCATGGTTTAATCCAGTTTTCGTTGATCAATGAGTAGACTATCATTTTAAATCAACATTTGAGCACGACGCCACACATTTCACAGTCCAGCTCACACAAGAGGCCAATAATATCTCTCCAATAATTAGGAGGGTTAAATTCTTTCCGGATCATTCATATTTCTCAAACGATTCTTAATATATCCGAATTCCACTTTTATCATTACCCGGTCAAAGGCAACTTTTGATGTAATCAAAGTATATTAATCATCGTATAGAAATATAATGATTTCAAGTCCAAGGACCATTACATCATTATCACTGTGAGAATTACTTATGACACAACAGACATGTAGAATCTCATATTGGGTCTATCCAGCACCATGTATATTTACATATGCTTGTGTTTTCGACTTTAGTATCACTATACATATGATCAATGAGATGTGATCATCAGTCAACAAACACACTAGTCTTAATGTATTATTATTGTCCCTTAATAATAATACTTGACTATGGATATTTGGGAATCTTGATACTATTCACATAATCTCATTTCTAAGTTACGTACTTAGAGATATATAATTCATATCATATTCCAAGGACTTTATTAATCTAATATTTATATCATAGTAAATTAAGACTTAATAAATTATTCAAAAGAATAATTGATAGAACATAAATATTAATAATCCAAATATCATTAACAAAACATAATAGTGTTGTCTCTAGGGCACAAACACTAACAATCTCCTACTTGCTCTAGAGCCAATCACCCATGTATCTAATACCCATGGAACTAGTATGACCGCTGTGCTTCTGCTGCGACAAAGCCTTAGTCAGTGGGTCTGCAACATTATCATCAGTATGCACTTTACATATATATAAATCTCCTCTCTCATTAATCTCTCGAAGAAGGTGATATCTTCTAATTATATGCTTTGCTCTGGAATAGGCCCTTGGTTCTTTATCCTGTGCAATGGCTCTATTGTTATCGCAATAGAGATCAACTGGATCTGCGATCGATGGAACCACACCAAGTCCCGTTATGAATTTCCGCATCCAAACAGCCTCTTTGGCTGCTTCACTAGCAGCAATATACTCAGCTTCTATTGTAGAATCAGCTATTATCTCTTGCTTTGAACTCTTCCAGCTTACAGCACCTCCATTAAGGCAAAACACAAAACCTGATTGAGATACTGAATCATCTCTGTCTGTCTGGAAGCTAGCATCAGTGTAACCCTTTACAACTAGCTTATCATCTCCTCCATACACCAAAAATGAATTTTAGTCCTCTTTAAGTACTTAAAAATATTCTTGACAACTGTCCAGTGACCCTTACCTGGATTTGACTGGTATCTGTTCATCATGCTCAAGGCATACGAAACATTAGGACGAGTACATATCATCGCATACATTATAGATCCAATTGCCGAAGCATATGGAATTTTTCTCATACGACCCTTATCATCTAATGATTTAGGGAAGTTATCTTTTGAAATCATTATCCCATGAGACATGGGACATATCTTCTTTTTGCCTCTTGCATCCCAAAATGATGCAATACCTTGTCAATGTATGTACTCTGACTTAGGCCGATTAATCACCTTGATTTATCTCTATAGATCTTGATCCCTAATATATAGGTAGCATCGCCTAAGTTCTTCATGGAGAAACTATTTCCCAACTAAGTCTTAACAGCCTGTAAAGATGGTATGTCATTCCGTATTAGTAATATGTCATCTACATATAGTACTAGGAATGCCACATGGATCCCACTAACCTTCTTATAAACACATGATTCATCTTCATTTAGAATAAAGCCAAACTCTTTGATTATTTCATCAAAATGACAATTCCGTCTCCTTGAGGATTGCTTCAATCCATAAATAGATCGAAGCAACTTAAAAACCATCTTAGCAAACTTTGGATCGACACAACCCTCAGGTTGTATCATGTAAACATCCTTTTCAAGGCTCCCATTTAAGAACGCGGTTTTGACATTTATTTTCCAAATCTCATAGTCGTAGTAAGCAGCTATTGCTAGCAAAATCCTGATGGACTTGACCATAGCAACTGGTGAAAAAGTCTCATCATAGTCTATACTAGGGGTGTAATCGAGCCGAGCTGAGACGAATACTGCCAGGCTCGGATCGAGCTCGATTAAAATAGTTCAGGGTCGAGCTCGAGCTCGATCGAGCCTTTAATTTCAAGGTCAAAGCTCGGCTAATAAAAGGTTCAGTAGGCTCGAGTTCGGCTCGAAAGCTCGAATTAATTCACTGAATATTAACAAAAAAATTGAAATATGATCGGTTCGACTCGAGTTCGGCTCGAGTTCGGCTCGAGTTCGGCTCGATAAAAATAAATATAATATAATATAATAAATATTAAATATTTACATAAAAATATATTTATAATAAAAAAAGGAAAAATAATAGAGGCTCGATAAGGCTCGCGAACCTTATGAGCTGAATAATTTAAAACTCGAGCTCGGCTCGGTTAAAAATTCGAAAAGCTCGAGCTCGAGCTCGGCTCGATTATTTTCGAGCCAAATTTTAATTTTTTACGAGCCGAGCTCGAGTAGCTCACGAACAGTTTGACTTGTTTACACCCCTAGTCTATACCATGTATTTGTTTGAACCTTTTGCCACTAGTCGCGCCTTATAGGTCTGTACTTTACCATCCATGTCAGTTTTCTTCTTGAAAACCCACTTGCACCCTATAGGTTTTACCCCTTCAGGTGGATCAACTAAAGTCCATACTTTATTTTGATACACGGATTCCATCTCGGATTTTATGGCCTCTAACCATCTCTTGGAGTCTAGACTGTTCATAGATTTCTTGGTAGGTAGGAGGTTCATCATTGTCTATGGGCATCACATCATCATCTTGAGTCAAGAGAAATCCATAATATCTCTTTGGCTCATGACGAGCCCTACTAGATCTACGAACAACCTGTGCTTCCGGAGCAGGAACATCTTGATTTACATCCTGCTCACTTTCCAACTCTAGTTCAATATTATTTTGTACATCTCGATCTTCATGTTAGGTCTCACACATTGTAGAAGGGGGTTGAATATAGTATTTATCACAATCAAATCGAATATAAGAACACAGAAAACAGATTTCATTTAACACAATAAACTCTGTTACAATATGGAACTGTCCTCTCTCAGTGATGAACAATTTATCACGAGAGCTGCTAGGGTTACAATGAATAATAACTTCGATTATTATAACACATATAGTGTAAACCCTATGTCTGTGTTATATACTACACAGTTACAAGATAAATTCTAATTGATATTGAAATGATTCTGCTACCTAAAATATATCAACTAGTTATCTATTCTTCCAAGTATTCTATTCTTCATAGAATTCCTTTTTCATGCATATCTCTTCTTGCATTTGTCTTGATCTTCTTTCCTTTCAATCATCTGCCTTCCTTATCTGAAAGTCTCCTTAAGTCGTGATATTATCTCCTGATAAATATCTCCTGATAACTTAAGTTCTGACAACTTAAGTTCTGACTTTAGTATAAGTACTGATTTCCAGTTAAGTACTGATTTGTCCTGTTAAGTAAGATCTGAAAACTAAACACAAATCATATTAGTCATGACATTATCAAATATATCTAACAATCTCCCCCAACTTGTAAATTAGCATAATATACAAGTTTTACAGATATTTGATGATGTCAAAAACATTAAGTACAAATGCATGAAAATTTGACTAGATAACTACAACTTATAGTCCTTGTAGCTTTACCATCCTCAAGGTCTGATAACAGCTTTAGTTAGTATACACATCAGAATTTAAGCAGTTGTAGATCTTTGACTTGGCTTCAATTACTGATCTCTTTGATATCAGGAGTTGTTCAGAGATAGTTCTTTAACAAACATCTCTCAGCATATTCCAGTTCATTAATCATCCTCCTTTTAGCATTCTTCAATTAAACTGTATCTTCACCAATTTGAAAGATAGCAGCCCTGAGATCATTTATTCTAGCTTTCCTTATATCCTGATCTAGTCTGATTAAATATGCCTTGTCAAACTCAAGATTGAATTCCACAGCCTTATAACCCAGAAAAGTAGTTATAATCTTAGCAGAGTTAGGCTTCATCTCGACAATATCACCTTTGTGATCTCTGTACTTGGGACAGTATGTGATGTCAGACTTTACAGAATAAAGCTTTTTCTGTCTTTGAATTTGAGTCTTCAAATAATTTGCAGCACCATCTGTTAATCTGTTCTTTACTCGAAGTAAGAATAGAACATGTTCCAGTTCCTCAAAATACTTCAGTGGTATAGCATTCTGCCTAATATAGTATACCCTACCATCTGTCATAAAATATAACAAGATGTGTTCTTTTAAAAATGTATGGTAAACCATCTGTACAGATTCAAGCTGATTCAATCTTTCAGGAGTTGCTCCAACACCTGGTTCACTTAAAGAAGTTGGATCATTGGTTGTGTTCTGTATTCTTCTTTCATCAGCACTACCCAATCCAGATTTATCTTTGGCTTCTTTTCCTGTAACAACTCGTGCTTCAAAACCACTTATTGCAGTCTTCAAAGATTGAGTCTGTTTAGCTTTGGTGAATCCTGGTAGGAGTAACTTTGAAGGTTTAACATGAGCAATGTCAGAGGTTTACCTTTCCTTATCTTCTGATATCAAGCCAACTTGAGCTAAGTCAGAGGTTGCTTGCTTCACTGTTATATCAGAACTTACTATATCTTGACTCTGAACAACATGAGCCATGTCAGAGGTTGTTTGAGAAATCTTCCTTTTTATCAGAGTAAGACTAGCATCTTCATCAGATATTTCTTCATCCACAAATGGCACATAAACCTTTACAGGTTCATCAACTTTTTCTTTGCCCTTGGACCTTGGATCTATCTCCACTTGTGATTTGGCTTTAGTTGCCTCAGGATTTGTCCTTTCTTTTATCACAATGCCTTTAGCCTTAGGAAGTTTCTTTTCAACAACAGAAGCTTCAAATTTGGAGTTGACTTTTTCTAACTTAAGTCTAGCTTCTTCTTCCTTTACACTCTCAAAGTCCATTCCTGGATTTTTTTTCAGAAATAACTGTCTTGAAATTTCCTCATCAAGTTCCAGATTTTTATCATAACTTTTCCTTTTACCAGTATCAGAACTTATTCTTCTCCCAGTATCAGAACTTGTTCTTTGACTTGTAGTTCCAGCTTTTTTTTGATGAAAAACCTTTACCTTGACCATGACCTCCACCCATTCCAGAGTTTCCCTGGTCATCTTTTTCATCATCCTGTCCCTTCAGTATCTTAACAGTTTGGCATTTGGACTTAATTACTTTCTCCCCCTTTTTGGAATCAGCAGGTAAAAGAAGAGAGAGAAGCAATTCCACTGAGGATTGGATCTCATTGAGTTGATTTTGATGAGAAGATTGATTCTTTAAAATTTCATCAATCTGAGCCTGTTGCTTCTCCTGAGTTTTCTCAATGTACTCAACTCTGTCAAAGGTAGGTTTGAAAAAACTTTTCTTGTCCAGCTTGACAAGCATATCTTGCTGATTTATGGATTCTTGAATCTTGTCTACCTTGGCTTGAGTTACAGATTTTTGACCTTGAAGGTGCCTTGTACTTAGTGCAGTAACTCTGAGCTGTGTCTTGAAATCATCATTGAGTAACATCTCATCAGCTTTGGTCAAGTGATCAGCAAGTATGGTTGAGGAAGGAAAAAAATCAACTTTGTTCCATTCCTTAGTCCACTCCCTTCCTCTAGGAGTTTCACTCCAAGGTATCGGTGCATCTTCTCTAACAGACTTCTTGATTAATTCAGCTTTGTTTGAAGCTTGTTGAGGTGCATGTCCTGATGGACCAGCTGCATCAGTATCTACATTGGCAGCAACTTCACCAGTAAGTTCAGCATTAGCAGCATCAGAACTTATAGAATCAGCATCATCAGCATCCTCTGATAAAAGAATAGTATGAGAGGCTATTGAGGCTTCAACATCATCCTCTAAGTGCTGATCTCCAACTAAGTTCTGATCAACAGCCAAACCTTGATGCCCACCTAAAATCTGATTGTCATCATCCAGATTCAGAATTGGTGTAGTAGGAATATCTTCATTAAAAACAGCATCTAGAATTGGTGTTGTTGGTGGAGTGATTTGAGTTGGTGGAGCTTCTAAGTACAAAACCTCAGGCACAATCAAGTTATGAATATCAATCTCAGCACTTATACCTAGGTCATCAGTATGTACTTGTTCAATGATAGGTGACACAGGAGGAGTAGGCACTCTGTCTTGAGTAGTTTCTAGTTGTGCTGAAGGAAGTAATTCAATAATAATTGGTTCTGTTGGGATCAGAGATTCCTGACCTCCTTCATTAGCTGCTTTCTCATCTTCTGATTCTGACTCAACTATGTCCCTGTAAGCTCTTTACTTTTTCTTTTTCTTCATGGGCGGAGACACTGTGGGAGCTTTATCATCAGGATTTAGCTTTCTAAGCCTTTTGAGAGGCCTAGAACTCCCAGTTACAGTGTCTTTCTGAGAAGAGATCTTCTCAGCTTCTACTCCAATATGTTCAGACATGGGAACTTGTTCCTCAATGTCTGACTCATCTCTCAGAACAAGTTTCCTTCTCTTCTGTTAAGTCTGAGGTACTGTCTTAGTCATCTTGGGTTTGGAAGATGAAGGCTTCACAGGATGTGCTGAAGGTTGAGATTGAGATGACTGTGATCGTTTGAAATATGTCCTAATTGAGGGTTGAGTAGGTTGAGGTTGAGAAGTTTGAGGTGTTTGGGTAGATGTTGTATGTTCTGATGGCTGTTGTGGTGGCTGGAATGTGGGTTGAACATCAGGGTAAATAAATGTGTAGGTTTGAGGATCTGCATTTACCAGTATCTGTTTCACTAACTGAGGTATTTGTAAGGGTCTGACCACTTGTTTCTTAATGTCAGCATTTAACAAATCATTAAAAGCCCTTTTTGCAAGCTTAAAGGGTGGAATTAAATCAGTGGTAGGTTGGGGTTCATCAGCACAACAAAAATTATATATAAGCTGACAGAATCTAGCAAAGTATACTACATTCCTATCCTCTGTCATCCTATCCCCTATGAAACCTAGCACAGCACTTGCAAAATCAAAGTGAGTTTGATGAATAAGAGCATACCCAATTTGCTGACTCATGATTGGAATAACATCAAAGTTGGAGCATTTATTGACGAATGCCTTAGTGATGCAATCAAAGAAAAAAATCCATTCTTTCCTGATATTTGCTCTTTTCAGTTGTCCAAGCTTTCCCAAACTTTTCTCATAACCCAAACTGGCCATAAGCTGATGTAGAATAGGGTCCTCCACTGTTAAGAATGTACAACCTTCTGGTAAGTGGAGATCTTTGCGAACTACCCCAGGAGTAACAACATGTTCAACATCATTTACTTCAAATACGATGCTTGGAGTACCAGTAGCACCACCATCATCAAAAATCACAGTCCCCCAAAATGTCAGTACTTGTTGGCTTGAAATGGCTTGAGGTTGGGTCAAAGCATACCCAATCTCACTATTTGCTAAGAAATCTTGCACAAAGTGTAAATCTGATGGAGCTTCAGCCTTGTTCAAGATTGCAGCATAGTTATTTGGTACAAACTTGGCTCCATCAACAATTAAATCCTTGGGCGCCATCAGAAATTAGTGAGAAACTTGTTTGCCTGAAAGGTGTTTGTTGAAATTTCTATAGAGTGAACCGTCAGAAAATGTGAGAGAATAAGAAAAGAGAGAGAGTGAAATAGAAAAAAAATATGAATAAAAGATTTGAAAATCTTTTATCTCTTTTACTTAGACAACCCTCGTTACAGCAGTTAATGAGGAGTGGAACAGACCTTTACACCTGTCAAACATGCAGCAGTTAAGGCAAAAGTTAATGGGCACGGTAAATAAGCAATTATGACTTTGCACGTTCAGTTTTTTTAAAAAAAACTGCTCCCAATAAACAAATGATTATTACTTCTTTATCTCACATAAAC
Source organism: Apium graveolens (assembly GCF_009905375.1). Lineage (NCBI taxonomy): Eukaryota > Viridiplantae > Streptophyta > Magnoliopsida > Apiales > Apiaceae > Apium > Apium graveolens. Next base: position 236,485,475 of record NC_133649.1, on the reverse strand, counting down.
CAATATTCAAAAAAAATGTGACCATTGAGGTAATGACCAAAAATAAACCAAGTAAATAAATACTGCCACGTCAGCATCAGAACTTGATTATTATCAGAATTTAAAAGTCATCAGAATATGGTTTCGTAACTCGAAAAGTGAATGTTTATTCCTGTTATTCTTCACACAAATACTGATATGGGTACATCAGAACTTAATCCTCAGAACTTCCATCAGAATTTGTCCTCAGAATTTATGCAACTAACACTAAAACAGTTCATCCAAAATAACATTTATCACCACAGTAATTTTCATCATTCATATGGAGTGTATGTGTGTGCATTAAGCTAAATATCAGACAAAGAGTAAAGTCTGATTCACTTCAGTACATCTTAGAAATAAGGCATAACTAAGAACTTTACTTAAAATCTGTCATTATTCTGAAGTCTACTATAGAATGAGTTCATGCATGAGTCCACCTCAACTGTTTTTCTGCTCATTTTATGTAACACCCCCAGATCCGGGGTCAGGGATCCGGGTCGTCACAGTCTTTCTTTCCATAATATCACTTCACTTAATTAACAATAAATAACCTCATGTTGTGACCCCACACTAACACACACCACAACCCGTTATAGTCTCAGAGATGAAATTGAAATAAGTACAAGTCCTTGAATCCACAATTTAAAAGTTATTACAACCCAAAAATGATTACTTGATAAGTTTACAATTAATTGCCATTATCTGCCACAAGTTATAATTATACATAATTGATTCCCAAAAGTAGAAGGTCTGATCTATAAATAGATCTACCTCTGCAGCTATAGTAGCTAAGATCTCAACGGGAAGGCGCGGGGCGCTTCCCACGCTCTTGCGCTGGGTCTACTGGAGTCTGGCCATCTTTCCTAACTGTTGTTGTGTGATGAAGAAATAAAACAAGAGTGAGCATTACAGCTCGCAAGATAATATATAGTGTAAATAATAACGCAAGCATCTAAATGGATAACTTGCTGGAAACCTTTATCAGGTGAAAGATAATTACTTAATAGATATAAGAAAAAACAAGGGATGAAGTTACCAATTACTTCACTATACTTATATCATTTATAAGGCTACTTGAACTACCACTGTTCAAAGTATTATAGGTTTCAAAAGGTCATCCCATAGATGAGACCACAAGTTAAGACTTGAATAGATTCAATCTTTGAAATATTATTGAATGAAATAAAGTTACGAGATACATTATTTAGTCCCGATATATATATCCACATATATATCTCTTAAACATTTCCTGGAACCTCTGTTATGTAAAGTATGAACAGAGTTTGTAACATCCAATGAATTTTGGAAAGGAAAAGAATTTCGGCATAAACCCGATATCTTGCTGATCAGGCAAAGATACCAATAAGTAACCTTTTCTACTAGTAGATGGATGAATCCCCCACCGGTCATCACCCTGGCCACATAAGGACCTTGTGCTGGACCGCCACCCGGCCTCTTACGCGTTGATGGACTGCCACCCAGCCACTTACACTTTGATAGACCGTACCCCGGCCTGTCGCTTATGCCGACTCAATTAGAGGGACTTACTTCCCGAACGTTGGGAAAGTAATCAAATTGTTTTCTCAAAACAGCAACCACGTTGCGAATGTAAAATACACCACAGAGCCGGATCCCCCAGGTTTTGAGCGAGTATTTAAATCCCCTTCAAAAGGAGGATCTTAAATATAAAAGAATGAATTTTGGGATCCGCACTAACTTTTAGAAATCATTTTGAAGACTCGAAAACATTTTTAAGAATGTTTGGAGTACTGCTGATTTATTAAAATAAATCAGTCCCGATATATTAGAAATATCTGAATATTATTATTTAAATAATATTCTCATAAAGATAATCCTTATAAAAATAATCGAAGTAGAAGTTTTAAAACTCATACTTGAAATGAATATTAAATAACCAAAGATATACTTATACGAAAGTACTATCTTTATTTGAATAATCGAAAATAAGTTTGATTATCGAAACATTATTTTTTAATAAAATAAAGAATATTATTAAATAATAAGCGGAGTCATAATACCTCGAATGAATATTATAAATAATATTCATTAAATAAAATAAGCGGAGTCATACATCCTCAAATGAATATCCAATTAATAATCATTAAATAGAATAAACAGAGTCATAAGTCCTCGAATGAATATTCAAATAATATTCATTAAATAAAATAAAGTTATCGAATAAACCTTATTCGATCAATAGTTTTGAAAACTATATCCCTATATATATAAATATATATATATATATATATATAATATACTCGGGAACATCGACTCTCGGTTTAGAAATATGTTCACCTTTGGGTCCCCTATACTAAGGGTATACGCAACTACTGCTTATTTCTAGCATAGGTATTATGCAACTATAAGCATTGAAATCAACAGATAGATAACCAGATTACGAAACAGACATGCATATATACCATATCAGCATGCTCCAATATATCGCAAAATTTGCTAATAACAATCATGCACTTATCACAAGATAATGCATATACATATATTTACATCACAACAACAGTATAACGGGTAGAAAACTTGCCTGAGCGACTGGGGGTTATAAATGGCTTGGGACGAGTCTGGTAACCTATAAACAACATATAAGTTGGAATTAAACCAAAGTCACTTGTAAATCTATACTTTAACCAATTTCGACTCTAACGCTCGCTTTGCGCTTAATGATTCTCTTAAGTCGCTCGAGTACCCTCGGCTCCACCATTTTTAATAAATTAACCATTACGAGTTTTAAGGCGATTCTTTTGCGAGTCTTTTAACAACTGCCTAACACACTTTAAATAAATGTGTCATACTCCAATTAGCCCTTTTAGGTCTTTAACATATGTTTCAAAGTAAGGCGAGGGGTAATGATTCGTTCGCGAAACGTCGTTACTTAAAATGGCCGTTTCTCCTAAACCATACATCGGAATCAAACGAACCACATATCAAAACGAAGCTCGTAACATGAACTATCTAAACATGGCAATGGTAAAAACCTAGCAAGGAGTTCTCGGGTCCTAATGTTATGAACAAAAGCAGTCTAAAGTAAATCGGACATTACGACGGCTATGTTTACGCGATTTCCCAAATTTTTACCATTCCAAATCAACCACCAATCAATCCCAATTCATTCATACAACCAAAATCCATCCAAATCACACTACAACAGCCCCAACACCTCAAGTTATCCAATTTATGTTATTCTCAACATGAATTTAAAACTATACTTAAGTCCTTTACTAATCAACAAGATTCAACATTCAATTCACTACAACTCCAACCCAAACTCTAAACCTACAAGCATCAAGCTACTCTTTTACCATAACAATAAAAATCATCCTAATATAAAAGTAAAGCTAGGTTTTGGAGATGTTATACCTTCCTTGAAGTGATTGGAGTAGCTAGGAAGCCTTAAGAAGCCTTGAGATGTCTTAGGGATGCTTGGATCTTAAAGGAAAAACAAGAAAAATCAAGTTAAAAATCTTCAAATCACTATTCATTATCTTCTTCATTGATTTCTTGGAGAAGATTTTGAATGATTTGGAGGCTTAAACTTATAGGATAGCTATATCTATGCATAAGGAGTACTAGATAATTATCTTACCAATTAAGGAAGCTTGGAACTTGAATTTTGAAATTCTTCTTCTTGAAATGGAGAGAAAAGCCGAGAGCAATGGTTGAAGAAATGAAATGATTTTGTGTTTGTGATTTGTTTAGCTTATCTTGGTTGTTTTTAATTAGATTTTGGTTAATTACCTTATTAACCTTGAACTTTGTGTGGTTATCATTCATCCACACCTTCTTCCCCCCTTTGTCATGCTTATGTCACCTTGTGATGTCATCATCCCTTACTTGCCCTCTTCTTATTGGTTGGATGACCTCATCATCCCTAACCTCCTTGATTAACTTCCTAATTGTTTGCCTAATGACCGCTGATCTGTTATACGGTTCGCTTAACTTTCGTTCTCGTTTCTCGTTTGAGGGATCATACCCGGGATCTTATTACTTGGGTTTCCTTAACCTTTCTCAATACATTATATTCCTTTTATGATCCTCTCTTATAATCCTTTAATTTAAATCCTTCTTATCCTGTTACCTTATACTCAATTATTTCTGTATCTAGTGGATTTCCGGGAAAAATCAAAGTGTTTGGAATTGGATTCTGACGATATTTACATACACTTATATACCATATAGAGTACTAATAAAATCTCAGAATATCAATCAAAGAACCCCTACATAGTGTGGCAAGAAAAGTTTCTTATTCAGCATAATCAGCAAAACATTATTCATAAGGGTTACAAGAAAGTTCAAAATTTTGGGGTTATTACAGTCTCCCCTCCTTAAAAGGAATCCGTCCCGGATTCAGATAGAAAACAAATGAGGGTACTTTTCTAGCATTGCGCTCTCTAGTTCCCAAGTTGATTCCTCCACATTATGATTCTGCCATAGTACTCTGACTAACTTGATCACTTTGTTTCGGAGCACCTGCTCCTTCTTATCCAGAATCTTTACTGGTCTCTCCACATAAGTCAGATCTGGTTGCATATCCACATGCTCGTACTCCACTATGTGTCTGGCATCCCGATGATACTTCCTTAGCATTGACACATGGAACACATTATGAACTTGTTGTAGGTTCGGGGGTAAGGCTAGCTCGTAAGCCAACTTCCCAATCCGTCTTAGTATCTCAAAAGGTCCAATGTATCTTGGGCTTAGTTTCCCTTTCTTTCCGTACCTCATTAATCCCTTCCAAGGGGATACTTTTAGTAGTACTAAGTCCCCTACTTCATATTCCTTGTCCTTTCGGGCTAGGTCTGCATATTTCTTCTGTCTGTCTTGGGCTGCTACAAGCCGCCCTCTGATAAGATCCACTATGTCTTTGGTCCTTTGGACCACTTCGGGTCCGAGCATCTTCCGCTCCCCTACTTCATCCCAGTATAAGGGAGATCGACACCTTCTTCCGTACAGGACCTCATAAGGCGGCATTCCGATGCTAGCATGAAAGCTATTGTTATAAGAAAACTCGATCAACGGCAAGTGATCATCCCAACTTCCTTTAAAATCTATTGCACAGACTCTCAACATATCCTCTAGTGTCTGGATGGTCCTTTCACTCTGCCCATCCGTCTGGGGATGGTACGCGGTACTCATATTTAACTTGGTCCCCGCACATTCTTGAAAGCTCCTCCAAAATCTGGAGTTGAATCTAGGGTCTCGGTCTGAGACAATGGACGCTGGGACTCCATGTCGCGTCACTATTTCCTTAAAGTAAATGTCCACCAGTCTATCGACTGTGTATCTCTCATTGATAGGAATGAAATGAGCTGACTTTGTCAGTCGGTCTATAATTACCCATATGGCGTCATGATTGGCTTTCGTCCTTGGCAAGCCTACAACAAAATCCATCGCTATCTGTTCCCATTTCCACTCGGGAATCTCCAGGGGTCGTAAAAGTCCATTGGGTCTCTGGTGCTCCGCCTTTACTCTTTGGCAAGTCAAACATTTGCTTACCCATTCTGCTACGTCCCTCTTCATGTTGGGCCACCAGTAATATTCCTTCAAATCCCTATACATCTTGGTGCTTCCCAGGTGAATGGAATACCTTGAACTATGACTTTCATCCAAAATCTCGTCTTTAAGTTCTTGAACATTCGGAACCCAAATCCTGTAGGAATACCTCATTATCCCCTTATTGTCTCTCTCAGTATGGATCTCTTCTCCAGTCATTGACTCTCTGCCCTCATTCATCATTCTTTCTTGGCACAATCTAATCTTTTCTAATAACTCTGGCTGCATTGATATCTCAAACAGCTTTTCAGTTCCGGTTCCGGTTACCTTTACTTCTATTTCCATTCTTTCGAAATCCCTAATTAATTCCTCCGAAGTCATTATCATTCTGAGCCTTTCCTTCCTACTGAGGGCATCAGCCACCACATTGGCTTTCCCCGGATGATAGAGAATCTCACAATCATAGTCCTTGATTAGTTCTAACCATCTCCTCTGGCGCATGTTGAGCTCTTTCTGCGTAAATATGTACTTGAGGCTCTTATGGTCTGTGAAAATCTCGCACTTCTCTCCATACAAGTAGTGCCTCCAAATTTTTAAGGCAAAAACTATTGCCGCTAGCTCAAGATCATGGGTAGGATATCTAATCTCGTATTCCTTCAGTTGTCTCGATGCATACGCAATCACTTTACCGTGCTGCATAAGCACACACCCTAATCCTTTGTGCGACGCATCACTATATATCACAAAATCTCCTTTTCCGTCTGGCAATGCCAACACCGGGGCCGTTACCAACCTTTTCTTTAATTCCTGAAAACTGTTCTCGCATTTCTCCGTCCATTGAAACTTCTCTGTCTTACGAGTAAGTCGTGTCAAAGGGGCTGCGATCTTCGCAAAGTCCTGTACAAATCTACGATAGTAGCCGGCCAATCCTATGAAACTCCTTACCTCTGTGGGTGTGGTTGGCCTTTCCCAATTTGAGACCGCATCTATCTTGGAGGGGTCGACCAATACTCCTTCTTTATTGATCACATGTCCTAAAAACTGTACTTCATTCCGCCAGAATTCACACTTCGAGAATTTGGCATATAACTGTTCCTCTCTGAGTATTCCTAGAGCTATCCTCAAATGCTCTGCATGTTCTGCCTCAGTCCTTGAGTAGATCAAAATATCATCGATAAAAACTATCACACACTTGTACAAGTACTTCTTAAATACTCTATTCATTAAATCCATGAAAGCCGCTGGGGCATTGGTTAATCCAAAGGATATTACCAAGAACTCATAATGCCCATACCTGGTACGGAACGCTGTCTTGGGAATATCTTCGGGTTTAATCTTTAGTTGGTGATATCCAGTTCTCAGGTCAATCTTGGAAAAATAAACAGCATCCTTTAGCTGGTCGAACAGATCGTCTATTCTAGGTAACGGGTACCTGTTCTTTATGGTTAGCTTGTTCAACTCTCAATAGTCGATGCACAGCCTCATGCTCCCATCTTTCTTCTTAACAAATAAAACTGGTGCTCCCCACGGAGACACACTGGGTCTTATCATACCCTTATCCAAGAGTTCCTGCAATTGGGTAGCTAATTCCTTCATTTCTAACGGGGCTAACCGGTAAGGTGCTTTTGAAACTGGCACCGTCCCTGGGGCCAACTCAATAGCAAATTCAATCACTCTATCGGGTGGTAATCCCGGAAGGTCTTGTGGGAATACATCTTCAAATTCGTTGACTACTGGAATATCTTGTAAGTTGGGCACCTCCTTTTGCGTGTCTACCACATAGGCTAGATAAGCCTCGTTTCCTTTTCGTAGCATCATTTTGGCCTGGGCCATGGTCAAAAATTTCTGCGTCTGCCTCTTTCCCCTAAATATGACTTCTTTCTTTCCTGGAATATTCAACTTAACTTTCTTCCCTTTACAGTCTATCTGAGCATCATTGCTAGATAGCCAGTCCATTCCCAAAATTATATCAAATTCCCCTAACTTAGAAGGAATCAGATCAACACTGAAAGATTGTTCCCCTATGCCTAACTCATAGGCGGGGTGAATCAGATTAATAAGAATAACTTCATGGTTGGCTATTTCTACTTGTAAGGGCTCTATCAAGGGTTCAGCTTTAAGTCTTAATTTACGCGCAAAGTCCCTTGATATAAAAGATTTAGTTGCTCCTGAATCAAATAAAACGTTTGCACTGACTGAATTTAGAGAAAGGGTACCTGCTATCACATCTGAATCTTTCATAGCATCCTGGACTGTCATGTTGAAAGTCCTTGCAGTAGGTGGCTTATTAGAAGCAGCCTTGCTTGCTCCCGAAGCTGCTGGTTTGTTCATTGGGCATTCCCTCTTCCAATGACCCGGGCGTCCACACTGATGACAAGTGGTGGTTGGGCGGGTAATGGGGGTTGGCGAAGTGTACTTGTCCGAATAGTGACCCTCTCGCCCACACTTAAAGCAGATTATCGGCTTTCCTTTACACTCCCCAGAATGCATCCTTCCACAAGTGTTACAGGCTGGCAATGGGGGTCGAGACTAGTTGGAATAGGACATTCTTGACATCTGGCCGCTCTGGCTCACATTTACACTCAGTGGTCGCTTAAACCCAATGTTCTTTCCCGGTAGGGACACTGCTCCCCTATTAACTCTAGTTGGGAAGTTCCTTCCTGCGGAACCTCCACCCATGCTCATACTTTTCCTCTTTATTCCCTTCTTCTCTCTTTCCTTTTGCATCTGTTCACTTCCGGCTTCTACAATTGTTGCCTTTTGCACCAGAGTGGCATAATCAGTAAGCTCAAGGATTGCCACCCTATTCTGAATCCACGGTTTCAGTCCCTGCTGAAAGCTCCTAGCTTTCTTTTCCTCGGTGCTCACAAACTCCGGCACAAACCTTGATAACTCAGTAAATTTCGCTTTGTACTCTGTTACAGATAAGTTATTCTGCTTTAGCTCCAAGAACTTGAGCTCCATCTGGTTTTCCATAAACCTCGAGAAATATTTTCCCAGAAACAACTGACTGAATCTTTCCTAGGTTATAATAGCATCTGTCTCCATATTTTTCTTGGCCTCTCACCAGTAGTTAGCCTCTCCTTTCAGAAGGTAGGTAGCAAATACAGTCTTCTGTGCCTCATCGATACTCAGAATCTCAAAGGATTTCTCCATTTCCTTTAACCATGCCCTTGCCTCAACTGGGTCGGCTGATCCGTGGAACTCAGGGGGCTTAAGGGACTTAAAAGCCCTGAAAGAGTTTGCCACAACATTGTTATTTCCTTGAGGGGGTGGGTTGGGTTGACGTTCCAAGTTCTGCCTTAGTAGTTGCATGAACTGGCCCATGGGATCCATGCCTGGGTTTGGTATTGGTTGCTCAACCTCAGTTTCTCCTTCCTCAGCCTCTATCTCAAATCCCTCAACATCATATGTTTCCTCTTCCTCTTCATACAGGGAGTCATCCTGTTCCACATAATCCTCATCTTCCTCTTCACTGTGTTCCTGGTTCCTATCGTCCTGGTTATGGCTTCCCTGGTCCTCAGATCCAGGGTTCGCCCTAGTTCCAATCTTTCTTGGCGGCATGATACTGATAAAAAAAAAATTATTGGGAAATTCAACGTTAGGTCACAATCATACACAACATTGTGCCTTGCACAGCTCTATAATGGGGAGAATGTATCTCGCAATTCTATTATATTATGACAGTTATAATAAGAAGTGCAGTAATAATAATGATAAAAATAGTGATCTCGTCACTAAGGAACTGAAACGAAAGGAAACAAATATATACATAATACGAGAAATATATAGTTTGATCTGGTCAAAAGTACAACAGTGCTACAGCCATCTGTCCCAAAAGTACTACCATAGATAATCATCTAGTCATTAAAACTAATCATCCATAACTTAGGCTAATCCTCCAAAAGCGGTGCTGCATGAAATTCTTGTCAGATTGCTCAGACTCTGTACACTATTATGGATCAAGAAATGCGGGCACGCACAATATCCCTAACCTGCTCCATTAAAGCGGTGATGAGGTCTAAGATAGTTGCAAGTAGAGCTGGATCAATCTGACCCTCAAGATGGCCTCTAGCTGTAACACGGGTGGTAGCCTCAATCATGTCCATGCTATGAGCTAATCCTGCCGGAAGTACCCCGCCCTCAATTCTTGGTGCAGTAAGTCAATCCAACAGATCACTCCTAACATTACGGGCCTCAGACAGGCCACCCAACGTCATATGATAATTGGCGATAAGAGTAGCCTGAGTGGTAGCATCTAGCAGTCCATGGGGTACAGGTGGCGCAGACCCAAGAGATCCAAACGGATAACCAAGCACGGTATCAGGTGACAATGGTGCAGGAGATAAAGGTGGCATTTCCTCAGTAGGTGTTGGGCTCTGTACCGGGGATGGAACAGGAATTGGTGGAACCTCATGGATGTCTACAGAAACCTCTGGAAGAGGCTCTGATACTGGTATAATTGGTGTCGTGGAAGGCCCCACTCCTTCTTCCCTCATTAACCTTTGTGCCCTTGGTAACTCTTCATCCTCTAGTGCCACCCTCGCGGCCATTCTTGCTCTGGTAGTCGCCCTGACTACGGTCATCAATTCCTCAGCGGTCCTCTCTTCATTCTCATCAGGATCCTCCATGAGATCCTCCTTAGCCACAATCCTTTCCGGAATAACATCCTCAACCGCAACATTCTCAATATGAATCTCATCCGGTCCCTCATTAGGGTACTCTATCGGATTCACAATTTGATCTCCAACTTGTAATAAAACATCCTCATGCTGATGCTCCTGAACCTCAGGGTTCGGTGCCCCGCTGCCCTATACGAGAACGAACTATGTTACTATCACGATATTTACAAGGGTTCCCGGAAGGGTTTTAACTGTCAGTACTATGTTAGGTAGCCCGACTATCAACTTGGCAAGAGTTCTTATTATCTTTGTGAGTTTATTATTATATCGTCGCATCATCTCTGAGGTTTATAACGCTTAGCTCTGATACTATTTCTGTAACACCCCCAGATCCGGGGTCAGGGATTCGGGTCGTCACGGTCTTTCTTTCCACAATATCACTTCACTTAATTAACAATAAATAACCTCATGCTGTGACCCCACATTAACACACACCACAACCCGTTATAGTCTCAGAGATGAAATTGAAATAAGTACAAGTCTTTGAATCCACAATTTAAAAGTTATTACAACCCAAAAATGATTACTTGATAAGTTTACAATTAATTGCCATTATCTGCCACAAGTTATAATTATACATAATTGATTCCCAAAAGTAGAAGGTCTGATCTACAAATAGATCTACCTTTATAGCTATAGCAGCTATGATCTCAACGGGAAGGCGCGGAGCGCTTCCCACGCTCTTGCGCTGGGTCTGCTGGAGTCTGGCCATCTTTCCTAACTGTTGTTGTGTGATGAAGAAATAAAGCAAGAGTGAGCATTACAGCTCGCAAGATAATATATAGTGTAAACAATAACGCAAGCATCTAAATGGATAACTTGCTGGAAACCTTTATCAGGTGAAAGATAATTACTTACTGGATATAAGCAAAAACAAGGGATGAAGTTACCAATTACTTCACTATACTTACATCATTTATAAGGCTACTTGAACTACCACTGTTCAAAGTATTATAGGTTTCAAAAGGTCATCCCATAGATGAGACCACAAGTTAAGACTTGAATAGATTCAATCTTTGAAATATTATTGAATGAAATAAAGTTACGAGATACTTTATTTAGTCCCGATATATATATCCACATATATATCTCTTAAACATTTCCTGGAACCTCTGTTATGTAAAGTATGAACAGAGTTTGTAACATCCAATGAATTTTGGAAAGGAAAAGAATTTTGGCATAAACCCGATATCTTGCTGATCAGGCAAAGATACCAATAAGTAACCTTTTCTACTAGTAGATGGATGAATCCCCCACCGGTCATCACCCTGGCCACATAAGGACCTTGTGTTGGACCGCCACCCGGCCTCTTATGCATTGATGGACTGCCACCCAGCCACTTACACTTTGATAGACCGTACCCCGGCCTTTCGCTTATGCCGACTTAATTAGAGGGACTTACTTCCTGAACGTTGGGCAAGTAATCAAATTGTTTTCTCAAAACAGCAACCACGTTGCGAATGTAAAATACACCACAGAGCCGGATCCCCCAGGTTTTGAGCGAGTATTTAAATCCCCTTCGAAAGGAGGATCTTAAATATAAAAGAATGAGTTTTGGGATCCGCCCTAACTTTTAGAAATCATTTTGAAGACTCGAAAACATTTTTAAGAATGTTTGGAGTACTGCTGATTTATTAAAATAAATCAGTCCCGATATATTAGAAATATCTGAATATTATTATTTAAATAATATTCTCATAAAGATAATCCTTATAAAAATAATCGAAGTAGAAGTTTTAAAACTCATACTTGAAATGAATATTAAATAACCAAAGATATACTTATACGAAAGTACTATCTTTATTTGAATAATCGAAAATAAGTTTGATTATCGAAACATTATTCTTTAATAAAATAAAGAATATTATTAAATAATAAACAAAGTCATAATACCTCGAATGAATATTATAAATAATATTCATTAAATAAAATAAACGGAGTCATACATCCTCAAATGAATATCCAATTAATAATCATTAAATAGAATAAACAGAGTCATAAGTCCTCGAATGAATATTCAAATAATATTCATTAAATGAAATAAAGTTATCAAATAAACCTTATTCGATCAATAGTTTTGAAAACTATATCCCTATATATATAAATATATATATATAATATACTCGGGAACATCGACTCCCGGTTTAGAAATATGTTCACCTTTGGGTCCCCTATACTAAGGGTATACGCAACTACTGCTTATTTCTAGCATAGGTATTATGCAACTATAAGCATTGAAATCAACAGATAGATAACCAGATTACGAAACAGACATGCATATATACCATATCAGCATGCTCCAATATATCGCAAAATTTGCTAATAACAATCATGCACTTATCACAAGATAATGCATATACATATATTTACATCACAACAACAGTATAACGGGTAGAAAACTTGCCTGAGCGACTGGGGGTTATAAATGGCTTGGGACGAGTCTGGTAACCTATAAACAACATATAAGTTGGAATTAAACCAAAGTCACTTGTAAATCTATACTTTAACCAATTTCGACTCTAACGCTCGCTTTGCGCTTAATGATTCTCTTAAGTCGCTCGAGTACCCTCGGCTCCACCATTTTTAATAAATTAACCATTACGAGTTTTAAGGCGATTCTTTTGTGAGTGTCTTACCAACTGCCTAACACACTTTACATAAATGTTTCATACTCCAATTAGCCCTTTTAGGTCTTTAACATATGTTTCAAAGTAAGGCGAGGGGTAATGATTCGTTCGCGAAACGTCGTTACTTAAAACGGCCGTTTCTCCTAAACCGTACATCGGAATCAAACGAACCACATATCAAAACGAAGCTCGTTACATGAACTATCTAAACATGGCAATGGTAAAAACCTAGCAGGGAGTTCTCGGGTCCTAATATTATGAACAAAACAGTCTAAAGTAAATCGGACATTACGACGGCTATGTTTATTCGATTTCCCAAATTTATACCATTCCAAATCAACCACCAATCAATCCCAATTCATTTATACAACCAAAATCCATCCATATCACACTACAACAGCCCCAACACCTCAAGTTCTCCAATTTATGTTATTCTCAACATGAATTTAAAACTATACTTAAGTCCTTTACTAATCAACAAGATTCAACATTCAATTCACTACAACTCCAACCCAAACTCTAACCTACAAGCATCAAGCTACTCTTTTACCATAACAATCAAAATCATCCTAATTTTTATGGATTAAAACTAATATATATAATTGCTGTATCTAATAAAAAGGGACGTGAGCTTCAAGGCTCGATTTGACTGCTCTTGTATTTCGTGACTCAATCTGCCTTAACAAGATGCCTACGTACCTTGCTGATTGCCAAGGATCAAGTCAAAAAACGTAGTTCTGATTTGTGGGGTGAGGCCCCTTATATAGATGTTGAGAGTCCTTGAATTGGACTTGGTATAGGAGACTTGGTGAGTAAGTCTCATAATTAGAATGGACTTTGGAGTCCTAGATAGTAGGAAACTGATTCTTTATCCTTTTAGGTCCCCTTAAGGCCAATCTACAAGGATTTATATCCCCACTAGGACTTATCTTAATAGCTTTTTTCCTCCTTTATTTATTAATTACGAAATTAATAAATAATCAGGGTTTTTGGGCCTTCTTTGTTCCGTCAGGCCTGATCTGGTCCATCAGGCCTGATCAATGTGTTGACCTTTTTGGTCTGAATGTCATACATCTTCTTATTGGGCCTAGCAGCCCACACCTTGTAATATTTAATTATACAATCAGGATTTATTTATCCCTATCATTTGCCCCCCAACTTTTGGGAAACATTAATCAGGTTTCGCAGAAGTTAAGTCTATTCATTCCCTTATAGGGTTTCGTTTTTGCGTAAAGTGTGGAGCGACCTACACATTTACAACGATTTTTCAGGAATTATCTTAATTTCCAGGAATTTTTCCCTTAATTTCTGGGTTTTTCCCTAATTTTCTGGGATTTATCCTTAATTTCTGGATTTTTCCCTAATTTTCTGGAATTTTCTGGGATTTATCCTTAATTTCTGGATTTTTCCCTAATTTTCTGGGATTTATCCTTAATTTCTGGATTTTTCCCTAATTTTATGGAATTTTCTGGGATTTATCCTTAATTTCTGGATTTTTCCCTAATTTTATGGGATTTATCCTTAATTTCTGGATTTTTCCCTAATTTTCTGGAATTTTCTGGGATTTATCCTTAATTTCTGGATTTTTCCCTAATTTTCTGCCTTAAAATCGATCAGGATGTATAAAAAATCGATCAGGATTCCTGACCGATTTCGATCATGATCCTGATCGAACTAGCTCAGGAACTAACAGTCTGGTCGACGGGATCTTCGATCAGGATCTATGCGGAATCGATCAGGATTCCTGATCGATTTCGATCAGGACTCTGATCGAACTGGCCTTCAAAGTGACACTCTAGTCGACTGAAATATGGGCTTAATCGACCAGAATTCCTGATCGATTTTGATCAGGATTCTGATCGAACTAGGTGGCTTTCTACCGTTCTGATCGAATGAAATATCGATTTGGATTCTCTTCTGTGTCGATCAGGACTCTGATCGATCTTAGTGGTTTTCTTCCTTCTTGCTCGAATGAGATATCGATCAGGATCCTTTTGGGGGTCGATCAGGACTCTGATCGAACTTAGGGGATTTCTTTCCTTCTGTTCGAATAAAGTATCGATCAGGATCCTGTTTGGCATCGATCATGACTCTGATCGAACTTAATAGGTTTCTTCCCTCTTGATCGATTGAAGTATCGATTAGGATTTTCTTCTTTGTCGATTAGAACTCTGATCGAACCATTTTAAAATTCTGGTCGATTTTCGACCCTTCATTTTCCACAGGAGCTTCTAGATTATTCCTGATATTTCTGGTAGATGGGCTTATAGGTTGGGCCTGGCTAAATGGGCCTAGAAACGCCTCGTATTCAAAGCTTTTCGCCTATATAAGTGTAGTGTGAGTGAGAATCCTCACTTCACTTCTCATTTCTCATTTTCTCTCGTAAATCTCTCTAGAGTTCTCCCTTTGAGAAGGCGATTTCCGGCGACCTCAGCCACCGCAGCTCCACCTTTCTCAGGTTTTTCTGGGTTTCAAGCCTTCAATTGAAGCATATCAATGGCGGATCGTGACTTGGCTCATTTGCAGAAGATGAATGTCTCTAAGAGAGGTACAAACATTCAAATTCAATCTCCATATACTTCCCTACTTGATATGATTAACTCGAGAGGTGATGAATATCCCTCTCTATCTGAGTTAGATTCGTATAACCATGGTAACACCTTTCATGAGTTAGATGGTAGGATAGAGTCCATGAACACCCTGTACAGACTTTCACCCCACCTTAGGATCACTCCAGCCACCCCTAGGGATAGGACTTGTAATTGGGAGGGGGATACTTTGTTTATCTATCGGGGAGCCCTGACTGCGGGTCTTAGGTTCCCATTCCATGAATTTATTCCTCGTTTACTTGCCGATGTACAAACCAACCCTTGTCAACTCCCTCCTAACGCTTAGAGGAACATTATCTGTTTTATGGTCCTTTGTCTTAGAAACAATTTTCCTCTTTCCGTAGCTGTCTTTAGGAAAGTTTTCCAATTCTATAATAGCTCCATGAGTCAACCAGGTTGGGTTTTAATTCGTCAACGGCCCAAAATCCCTCATATCTTTGATAGTAATTCCATAGTTGAGAACAACCCCAAATGGAGGGACGAGTTTGTGAGGCTGACCTGGGCTGGGGGTGATTGGGCCACACTCTTCCGTAGGCCCTTTTGCAAAGTGTCAGATGGGAGTCCAGGTAGCATCAGATTATCTGATGAGGAGGAGGTGGCCTACCAAGCCTTAATTTCAGATGATGGGAAAACAGACACCTGGACCCTCTTAGAGGAGTTTTCCTTGAAGAAAGTCGGTCTCTCTCAGGCTAGTGATAAGGGTAAATTTATAACTGGATAACCATTTTTCCTTCCCTTTAATTTTAACATTTTATCTCTCCTGAAATTTAATATTCTTTCTATCTTTCCTTTTCAGCTTGCGAGGCCATCAATAATGTCAACAGGCCCAAGGAAGGGGAGTCAGGCCGCCAGAAGAGGGCCAAGCTAAACAGGGACCCCAGGAGCAAACCTGACAGTCCTTCTTTTCTTAAGCCCCACGTCCCGGTGGTCGAGCTGGGGGATGATGTGGATCCTCCACTTAAGGCACATTCCTTCAGGCCTAACTGGGGCTTCAGGAGGAGCGATACGGTGGTTGGATCCACCAAACACGCTAAGGATTGGTCGTACCATTCCATCACTCCCCACGACTTTACTGACATTTTTACGGGGAGTGATATTGAGACTATTGAGCTTCTGGGTTCTCAAGCCCAAGCTGCGGTGACTTTCTTTTTTCTCTTTTTCTTTGAATCCCAACTTTCTTGTATTCCAACGAACTTGTACTAACTCATACATATTTCTTTGCAGAGTAATACCTACTTCCAGGCGGCCCTCCATCAGGCTAGGTCCTGGAAGGGTAACTCAGATAGGTTTGAGAAGGAGATGAAGAAATGGGAGGAGAGAGCCAAGGTCCTGGAAAAGAAGCTGGACACGAAGAAAGAGGAGCTGGCTAAGGCTCATTCCGAGCTGGTGAAACTTAGGAGCGATAAGGATAAGCTCATTGATGACTACATGGATTCTGACAAGTTTAAGAATCTCATAGAGATTCATGATGAGGGTCTTTATTCCCTACAGTTTACTCAGGGATGGGATGCGGCCGTGAAGGCGGTTTCTGAGAAGCACCCGGGCTTTGTCGACCCTAAGGACTTTATAAGTCCTGAGCAGGCTGAGTCGGAGGACAGCATAGATGCCCTCTTCAACTCCCCTCAGCCAGATGATCGCATCTTGGATCCTAACACTGCTTCTCCTCCCGCTTCTCCTGCGAAGGATGCTGAAGGTGCTGATAAGGAGCAAGAGAATGAAGGCTCCCGCATGGAGGAGTAGTTTTTTCATTTTGTAATTTTATCCTTAACTTATGTCTGGACTTTTGTTTGTATCAGAACTTATTACCCTCCGGGGTTATTTTATATGCTACTTTCCTTATTCGCATCTTTCTCCTTTATCTTTCCGATACTTTAATATGCATTCAAACTTGAACTAATTGGCCACACAAGTGCTATCACAACTCAAACATCCATAGGTTGAAATAATTTCGAACTCTTCAATTTGAAGTCTGGTTTTTCAAAACCTTACATAATATGGGTTCGACCCTTAACAATAATAATAACCTGACAATGTATTTTCTACTGGAATATAAAATCCTATGCAAGCAAAGCTTCAAGGTGCTTTTCAACCTACTTGTCATCCAGACAAGTGAGAATCGTATTCAATTGCCCTACACATAGTAAACCTTCAGGTTTTGTGCATGCCAAGTTCTTGGGACTTCAAAACCATCCATTGTCTCCAGCTTGTAGGTTCCTCTACCTTGAACGCTCTTGACTTTGTACGGCCCTTCCCAATTCGGGGCAAGCTTCCCTTTTTGTCCTACCCCAGAAGCTTCTATCTTCCTCAAAACTAGGTCACCTTGTTTAAAGAACCTTTCTTTAACCCTTAAGTTGTAGTAGAATGAAGCCTTCTTCTGATACTCTACTATCTTTGCATGTGCTTCATCTCGCACTTCATCAATTAAGTCTAGAGCCAACCTCTGTCCTTCCTCATTTTCCTCAGCATTGAAAGCCTGAATCCTTGGAGAAGAATGTGATATCTCCACTGGAACTACTGCTTCTGCCCCATATGCCAACATGAAGGGAGTTGCTCCTGTCGTGACTCTACAGGTAGTCCTATAGGCCCATAATATGGGAAGTACCTCATCCACCCAATTATTTCTTGACTTCTCGATCCTCTTCTTTAGTCCATCCAGGATTATTCGATTTGCTACTTCCGCTTGCCCATTGGCTTGTGGGTGAGCCACGGAGGTGAACCGTAACTCAATTTCATTTTCTTCACAATAATTCTTGAATTCCTCGTTAAACTGCGTTCCATTGTCGGTGACTAGGACACGGGGAATTCCATATCGGCACATAATGTTTTCCCACAGGAATTGTGCAACCTGTTTAGTTGTGATTTTGGCCAAGGGTTTGGCTTCAATCCACTTGGTGAAATAATCAATGGCTACAATCAGAAACTTCCTTTGTGCTGTGGCCATGGGAAAAGGCCCCAAAATATCCATTCCCCACATAGCAAAAGGAATGGGCGAGTTGATAGAGGTCAGCATCTCGGGGGGTTGTCTAACAACAGGTGCATGCTTCTGATAGCGGTCACATTTCTTCACGTATTCTTTGGCATCAGCCATCATTTCTGGCCAATAAAAGCCTAAACGAGTTATCTTATGAGCCAAGGCCCTGCCCCCCAAGTGTTGTCCACAAATACCTTCATGCACTTCTTCAAGAGCCAAGCGTACCTCATCGGGCCTGAGACACCTCAAGTAGGGAACCACGAAAGATCTTTTGTAAAGAATCCCATCTATCAAAGAGTACCTTAGTGCTCGAACAGTTAACTTCCGTGCCTCAGTTGCATCACTTGGTAACCAACCGGTTTGAATGTGAGCCTTGATAGGATCAATCCATGACGTCCCCAGGCCTATGGGAGCCACAAGCTTAACATCTATGCTTCGTGTCTTCAAAACACGGAAGTACACACTTCCTGAACTTTCTTCAATCTCAGATGAAGCAAACTTTGATAGCGCATCTGCCTTAGCATTTTCTTCCCTTGGAATGTGTTCAACATGGCATTCATTAAACTGGGTCATCACAACCCTTACTAGGCGGACATACTTAGCCATCGTATCATCCCTTGCCTCAAATTCTCCTTTTACCTGGGATATGATCAGCTTCGAGTCTCCACGGACCTTTAAGTTTTTGACTCTAAGTGTCCCAGCTAGACCAAGGCCAGCTATCAGGGATTCATACTCTGCCATATTGTTTGTGGTTGGGAAGTCTAACTTCATAGCATACTCAATTAAGAACCCATCAGGGCTTTGCAAGACCAACCCTGCTCCACTGGAATTTGTTTTTGATGCTCCATCAAAATAGAGAACCCAATATTCTTTCTCCTTATCATCCTTCTCTCTGTCCCCATTATCGACTCCCTTGTCTTGAGGTATGGTATCTTCCTGCCCCCCGACTTCTTGGTTGGATATGGTACATTCCACCACGAAGTCGGCTAGTGCCTGGGCTTTTATTACCGTACGTGGCTTATACTTGAGATCGAACTCTCCCAGCTCTATTGCCCACTTAATCAATCTCCCACTTGCCTTGGGACTGTGAATGATATTTCTCAGTGGCTGATTCGTTAGCACCTCAATCTGATGAGCCTGAAAGTAAGGACACAGTTTTCTCGAAGCCATTACCAAGGCTAGAGCAAATTTCTCAATAGTTGAATAATTTAATTCAGCACCATGCAGAATTTTGCTGACATAATACAAAGGTTTCTGGACTTTTAGCTCCTCCTTAACCAACACCGCGCTCTCTGAAACAGCCAAGTACAAGAATAAAACTTCACTCAGAACTGGCTTGGCCAACAACGGGGCCTGGGCCATATACTTCTTTAACTCTTCAAATGCCTTCTGGTTTTCCTCACTCCATACAAAGTCTTTGATGCTCTTTAGTGACTTGAAGAATGACAAACACTTGTCTCCCGACTTGGAGATGAATCGTCCTAGCGCAGCAACCCTTCCTGTGAGCTTCTGAACATCCATGACAGTTTTTGGTGGTTCCATGTCCAGGATTGCCTTTATTTTATCGGGGTTAGCCTCAATTCCCCTCTTTGAGACCATCAATCCCAAGAATTTTCCAGATCCTACTCCGAAAGCACACTTCATAGGATTCAACATCATCTTGTGGTTCCTCAGGACCTCAAAAGCTTCCCTCAAATGGGTTATATGATCAGTCTTTACTAGACTCTTGACTAACATGTCATCAACATAGACTTCCATAGTCTTACCAATAAGATCCTTAAAAATTTTATTCACCAACCTTTGGAATGTCATCCTTATGTATTTTGATCTGGTTGTATCCGCTAAATCCATCCATGAAACTCAGCATCTCATGTCCAGCAGTGGCATCAATCAAAGTATCAATTCTTGGCAGCGGAAAACAGTCTTTGGGGCATGCATCATTCAGATCAGTGAAGTCTATACACATCCTCCACTTTCCATTAGCCTTCTTCACCATTACAGGGTTTGCTAACCACTCCGGAAATTGAATCTCCTCAACGAAACCAGCCTCTAAGAGTTTTTCTACTTCCTGTTTTATAGCCTTTTGTCTTTCTGGGGCAAAATTTCTTTTCTTTTATTTTACTGTCTTCCGGCTTGGATCCACGTTTAACCTGTGAGTAATCAATTCTGGGTCTATGCCTGGCATATCAGCTGCTGACCATGCAAACACATCACTATTTTCTTGCAAAAATTTCACCAACTGCCCTCTAAGGGGCTCCTCTAATGTGGCTCCAATGAAAGTCATCCTCTCAGGATTTTCGGGGTCTAAAGGAACGGAAACCAAGTCTTCTGCTGGCCTTCCTCTATTCTCGTCATTTTCTCGGACATCCATATCTTCAATAGGAAGAACCTGCCCCCCGACTCAATCTGCTCTCAAAGAGGCCACATAACAGCTTCTAGCCATTTTTTGATCTCCTCTCTCTCTTCTCCAATCCCGTTTCGGGTGGGAAAATTCATGACTGAATGGTAGGAAGAGGGGACTGCCTTGAAGGCATGTATCCCTGTTCTCCCCATGATAGCATTATAAGTTGAACTAGCCTTTACCACTACGAAATCCAGCATCTGCGTTGCTTGCCTTGGTTCCGTACCTATGGTGGTTGGCAATTTGATTATCCATTCCACAGGACATTCTACTCCAGCAAATCCATATATCGGCATGTCGGTTGGTGTCAACTGGGAGTCGTTATACCCCATCCTTAGAAAGGTGTCGTGGAGCAAGATATCCACAGAAGCACCATTATCCACAAGGACCCTCTTAACCGGGCTATTTCCTATTATCGGTGTTATGACCAGCGGGTCGTCATGAGGGAACTTCACACCCTCTAGGTCGGAATCATCAAAAGCCAACGTTACTTCTGTCCTGGCCCTCTTCAGGGATTCTCCAACAATATGCATAACCTCCCTAGTATATGCCTTTCTGGAATTTTTGGATAATCCAGCAGCAGTTGGACCTCCAAAGATCGTGTTTATCACAGGTCCTCGAGGGCGTCGCGGTCCTCCAAAAATTGCATTTATAACCGGCCCTCTAGGTTGGGGATTCCGCCCCTGATCGTCTTGATCCCTCCTACGATCTTCAAAGTTCTTCCTTCCATTATTATTTCTGTCCCCTCCATCTCCAGTATACTTATTCAATCTTCCTTTTCGAATCAAAAACTCAATTTCATCTTTCAACTGCCTACACTCATCGGTGTCATGGCCAACATCCTTGTGAAACCTGCAATACTTGCTCTTATCTAGTTTGGCAGGATCAGCCTTCAAGGGCTTAGGCCAGCGAATATCTCTATCTTTCTCAATCTCCATCAAAATCTGACTTCTAGGAGCATTCAGCTTAGCGTATTTAGTGAACTTTTGCCCAGGTCCTCCCTTCTTGGGGGATGAATCAGGGTTTTGTTCGGTTCTAGAATATTTTTCCTTTGCAATATATTCTAAATCAGTTTTCCGCTTCTTGCCTCCAGTGGGCTCATTACTTACTATGGTCTTCCTCATACTTTCTTCAACCTTGATATACTTCCCTGCCCTCTCTTGGAGCTGCAACATGCTTTCAGGGGGACGTTTGGCCAAGGACATCTTGAAAAACTCGTCCCTAGTTCCTTGTTGCAGTGCTATCATGGCTACCTTATCATCAAGGTCCGGGACTTTTAAAGCCTCCTTTGTGAAACGATTCAGGTAATCTCTCAAGGATTCCTTAGCTCCCTGCACAAGACTCATAAGAGATGCTGAACTTTTCTCATGGACTCTTCCACTGATGAATTGCTTAATAAAAGCCTGACTTAATTCTCTGAATGATCCAATAGAGTTTGGGGGCAAGCGACTGTACCATCTTTGAGCCATACCCGACAGGGTTTGAGGGAAGGCCCGACACTTTATAGCATCATTCACGGGTTGCAGCAACAGTGCATTAGAGAATGTCCTAACATGATTAGCGGGGTCTCCTGTGCCATCATAGGCTTTGATAGTGGGCATCTTGAATTTCCTTGAGATATGGGCATTCATTATCTTTTCTGTGAAGGGTGGAGTTGGATCATCAGGATCTCCAAGGGGAAGGAGATTGCTTGGATCAGTTCTTGGAACGATAGCCCTTCTTCATACCGGACCATCCAGGTCTATGACAGGAGGAGGATTTCTCCCCCTAGGAGGTATCTGGGGTCTGGTGGCCTGGTGAGCCTCCAAATCATGCCTCAACCTTTGGATCTCAACCTCATGAGCCCTGATCCTTTCATGCACTTCTTGGGGATTCGCCCCTGGGGTGCTTTGAGGGCGCTGCCTTCCATCGTCCATTGGCTCTTTGCCAGGACGCCTCCTTCTCGGGGCCACTTCATCATCCGAAGATTCGGAGTCTCTCTCAGTGTAAGGACCAGAAAATTCCCGATCCTCGGGGATAGGAGCCAAACCTCATATATAGGGGGGCGACTGCCCTCGTGCTTCACTTCGCCCAGCATATCCACTTCCTCCAACCTCAGGGTGAAGGGGCATCCCATAAGGGGGGTTAGTAGTAACAACAGTTGAGTATTCATACCCGACGGGTCGGGAATTCACAGGTATATGTACTTGTTAAAATTGAGGATTCGTACCTTGAATAGTCGGGGGAGTCGTCCCTTGTGGCTGAGGTTGAGTTGCCCCTATCTGGGTTTCCGCTTGAGTAGATGCATAAGTTGAGTGGGGAGGTATCTCCACGGTGGACGAAATCATCTGGGTTGTTCCCAATGGTATTCCTTCCTTCAGAGCTCTAGTTGTTCTCCGTGTTCTCGCCATGGTTGTTGTTGTGCCTTTCCCACAGACGGCGCCAAATGTTATGGATTAAAACTAATATATATAATTGATGTATCTAATAAAAAGGGACGTGAGCTTCAAGGCTCGATTTGACTGTTCTTGTGTTTCGTGACTCAATCTGCCTTAACAAGATGCCTACGTACCTTGCTGATTGCCAAGGATCAAGTCAAAAAACGTAGTTCTGATTTGTGGGGTGAGGCCCCTTATATAGATGTTGAGAGTCCTTGAATTGGACTTGGTATAGGAGACTTGGTGAGCAAGTCTCATAAATAGAATGGACTTTGGAGTCCTAGATAGTAGGAAACTGATTCCTTATCCTTTTAGGTCCCCTTGAGGCCAATCTACAAGGATTTATATCCCCACTAGGACTTATCTTAATAGCTGTTTTCCTCTTTTATTTATTAATTACAAAATTAATAAATAATCAGGGTTTTTGGGCCTTCTTTGTTCCGTCAGGCCTGATCTGGTCCATCAGGCCTGATCAATGTGTTGACCTTTTTGGTCTGAATGTCATACATCTTCTTATTGGGCCTAGCAGCCCACACCTTGCAATATTTAACTATACAATCAGGATTTATTTATCCCTATCACTGATAGACAAAGTAAAGCTAGGGTTTGGAGATGTTATACCTTCCTTGAAGTGATTAGAGTAGCTAGGAAGCCTTAAGAAGCCTTGAGATGTCTTAGAGATGCTTGGATCTTAAAGGAAAAACAAGAAAAATCAAGTTAAAAATCTTGAAATCACTATTCATTATCTTCTTCATTGATTTCTTGGAGAAGATTGTGAATGATTTAGAGGCTTAAACTTATAGGATAGCTATATCTATGCATAAGGAGTACTAGATAATTATCTTACCAATTAAGGAAGCTTGGAACTTGAATTTTGAAATTCTTCTTCTTGAAATGGAGAGAAAAGCCGAGAGCAATGGTTGAAGAAATGAAATGATTTTGTGTTTGTGATTTGTTTAGCTTAGCTTGGTTGTTTTTGATTAGATTTTGGTTAATTACCTTATTAACCTTGAACTTTGTGTGGTTATCATTCATCCACACCTCCTTCCCCCCTATGTCATGCTTATGTCACCTTGTGATGTCATCATCCCTTACTTGTCCTCTTCTTATTGGTTGGATGACCTCATCATCCTTAACCTCCTTGATTAACTTCCTAATTGTTTGCCTAATGATCGCTGATCTGTTATACGGTTCGCTTAACTTTCGTTCTCGTTTCTCGTTTGAGGGATCATACCCGGGATCTTATTACTTGGGTTTCCTTAACCTTTCTCAATACATTAGATTCTTTTTATGATCCTCTCTTATAATCCTTTAATTTAAATCCTTCTTATCTTGTTACCTTATACTCAATTCTTTCTGTATCTAGTGGATTTCCGGGAAAAATCAAAGTGTTTGGAATTGGATTCTGACGATCTTTACATACACTTATATACCATATAGAGTACTAATAAAATCTCAGAATATCAATCAAAGAACCCCTACATAGTGTGGCAAGAAAAGTTTCTTATTCAGCATAATCAGCAAAACACTATTCATAAGGGTTACAAGAAAGTTCAAAATTTTGGGGTTATTACATTTTATGCATCTTTTGAAATTCCTTTTTACAGTGGCTTCTCAATATAAGTGAGTCACAACTGCTTATCAGAATTTATGCTATTATCAGAATATTTCTCCAGTAATCATAGAGTGTGAAAAGTCACCAAAAAAAATTTATGTTGCTTTTCTGGTGCATATTACTTAATACCAGCAATGCACTTGGGTCTTCCCTTCCACATTTCTACTCTAGATCTCAAAGGAGTACCTGATTTTTATTTCTTTTATTTTTTTCTTTTGATAAGTGAGGCTTATCAGCACTTAGTTCATTCACCAGATTTACTAACATCAGAACTTAACAAATAAGAAGCACTAGTCTAGTTTTTGACTTAGTAATAAGATACACAAAGTAAACTTAACTAAGCTCAATATCAGAATTTGCTTGTGTTAAGAGATTTCCACATAAACGATTACTTCAGACATGGGATCTTTAGTATATTAAAGACTACTAGTTCGGCATTTAGCACAATTATCCTCATTGGATTGAATAGTCACAGAAACATTCATATCACTATTAGAGTTTAGAAATTCACATCAGACAACAATCAGCATTTAAGCAAATTTTCAATTTAGGCACATAATTCACAAAGACAGTAATATCTGTAAATACTTATCATAAAGTCTAATGTATCAAAACATAAACTAAGCAGATTTAGAAAAAGAACCTGAAACCATTCCAAGTTCATTTACCAATCTTGTAAAGGTTGCTTCACATAGTGGTTTTGTGAAGATATCTACTAGTTGTTGATCTGTTGGAACAAGATGCAATTCCACTGTACCTTCATCCACATGTTCCCTTATGAAGTGGTACCTAATGTTGATGTGCTTTGTCATTGAGTGTTGAACTGGATTACCTGTCATAGCAATAGCACTTTGATTATCACAGTAAATAGGGATTTTAGAATATATTAACCCATAATCCAGTAACTGATTCTTCATCCAAAGAATCTGTGCACAACAGCTTCCTGCAGCAATGTACTCTGCTTCTGTAGTTGATGTGGAAATTGACTTCTGTTTCTTGCTAAACCAAGAAACTAATCTGCTTCCAAGAAATTGGCAGCTTCCACTTGTGCTTTTCCTGTCAATTTTGCATTCTACAAAATCTGCATCTGAGTAACCTATTAGCTTAAAGTCTGATTCTCTAGGATACCACAATCCTAGATCAGCTGTACCCTTAAGGTATTTGAAAATTCTTTTCACAACTGTTAAGTGAGGTTCTCTTGGATCTGCATGAAATCTTGCACAAAGACAGGTAGCATACATGATATCAGGTCTACTTGCAGTTAGATAGAGTAGTGAGCCAATCATACCTCTGTAATTAGTAATATCTACTGATGTACCAGTATCCTTATCCAATTTTGTTGCAGTGGCCATAGGAGTGGATGCACTTGAACAATCTTGCACTCCAAATTTCTTCAACAAATTTTTGGTGTACTTAGATTGACAAATAAAAGTTCCTTCTTCATTCTATTTGACTTGAAGGCCCAGAAAATAGCTAAGTTCTCCCATCATATTCATTTGATATCTTGACTACATTAGCTTGGCAAACTTTGTACAAAGTCTGTCATTTGTAGAACAAAAAATGATATCATCAACATATATCTGCACCAAAAGTAAGTCCTTTCCATGGTTGAGATAAAACAGTGTTTTGTCAATAGTCCCTCTGTTAAATCCACTTTCCAGAAGAAACTGAGCTAATGTCTCATACCATGCTCTTGGAGCTTGCTTAAGGCCATAAAGTGCTTTGTCAAGTCTGTAGACATGATTAGGAAATTTTGAATCTACAAAACCTGGAGGTTGTTCAACATATACTTCTTCTTCCAATTCTCCATTAAGAAAAACACTTTTTACATCCATTTGAAAGATTGTAAACTTTTTGTGAGCAGCATAAGCTAAAAATATCCTTATGGCTTCCAATCTAGCAACTGGTGCAAATGTTTCATCATAATCAATTCCCTCCTGTTGAGAATATCCTTTTGCAACCAGCCTTGCTTTATTCCTTGTAATTATGCCATCACTATCAGTTTTGTTTCTGAACACCCACTTTGTACCAACTACAGATCTGTTCTTTGGTCTTGGCACTATGGTCCAGACTTTATTTCTTTCAAATTCATTTAACTCTTCCTGCATTGCTTGCACCCAATCAGCATCTTGAAGAGCTTCTTCCACTTTCTTTGGTTTAGTCTGAGAAAGAAAAGAGTGAAAGAGACATTCATTTGATGTAGCTGTTCTAGTTCTGACACCTGCATCAGGATTTCCATTAATTAAGTTAGGTGTATGTGCTTTAGTCCACTTCCTTGTAGATGGAAGGTTTTCTCCAGAACTGGATGCTCCCCCATGATCCAAGGTGTCTTCATCAACCTTTTCTGATGCTCCCCCTGAAATTATGCTCTCTAAGTTGGATCCTTCAAAATTGGAGTTCCCAGTATTATCAGAACTTGGCCCATCAGAACTTGATGAATCAGAACTTGAAGAGCCAGTTGTAGGTTCTGATGCTTCTTGAGATGTGGTTGTATCTTCAGTATGCTTCCCCTGCACAGGTGCATCTTCCTTTGGCGTAGTCACCACATTTTCAATAACATCAGAGTTTAATCCATCAGAGTTTGAAGTATCAGGATTTAGACTGTCAGGATTTAGACTGTCAGAATTTACAGTATCAGAATTTAAAACTTCATTCTCAAATCTCATATGTTCATGATCATTGAAATCTTCAAGTCCTGTAACCTTCTTATCATCAAAAGAGACATTGATAGATTCCATGACAACCCTTGTTCTTAAATTGTAGACTCTAAATGCTTTTGTGGAAAGTGGATATCCAACAAAAATTCCTTTATCGGCTTTTAAATCAAATTTGGATAGCTGTTCAGGATGAGTCTTAAGAACAAAACACTTGCATCCAAATACATGAAAATACTTCAGATTTGGCTTCTTTTTCTTCACGATCTCATATGATGTCTTTCCATGCTTGTTAATGAGGGTTGCATTTTGAGTAAAGCAAGCAGTCTGCACAGCTTCAGCCCAAAAATAGGTTGGTAACTTTGCCTCATCAAGTATAGTTCGTGCAGCTTCAATGAGAGTTCTATTCTTTCTTTCAACAACTCCATTTTGCTGTGGAGTTCCAGGAGTAGAGAATTCCTGTTTGATTCCTTGGTCTTTGCAGAACTCTTCCATAATCAAATTCTTGAACTCAGTGCCATTATCACTTCTTATGATTTTCACAGAGTCTTTAACCACTTTATCCAGTTGTTTGACATGATCAATCAAGATAGATGCAGTTTCACTTTTTGTGTGCAAGAAATACACCCATGTGTATCTGGTGAACTCATCCACTATGACCATAGCATATTTCTTCTTTGCAATAGACATGACATTCACTGGACCAAATAGATCAACATGTAGTACGTGATAAGGCTCAAGAATTGAAGATTCAGTCTTGCTCTTGAATGAAGATTTTCTTTGTTATGCCTTTTGACAGGAATCACAAAGGCCATCAGGAGCAAATACTGATTTTAGCAAACCTCTCACAAGATCTTTCTTGACTAGTTCATTTATGTTGTTGAAATTTAAATGAGAGAGTTTCTTATGCCAATTCCAGCTTTCTTCAATTGATGCTCTACTCAACAGACAGATTGCAGAACCATAAGTACTTGTTGAAAGCTTGGCTTCATAAATGTTACCATGCTTGTATCCTTTCAGAACAACTTTGCTTGTAGATTTGCTTACAACTTCACAGTGTTCTTCAAAGAAATCCACATGATAACCTCTGTCACAGATTTGACTAACACTCAGCAAATTGTGTTTAAGTCCTGAGACTAGAACTACTTTTGCAATTATGACATTCCCCATATTTATATTGCCATATCCCAAGGTTTTTCCCATTTTGCCATCTCCATGAGAAACACTTGGGCCAGCTTTCTCCACAAAGTCTGATAGCAGGGTTTTATTTCCAGTCATATGTCCTGAACATCCACTGTCCAGAACTAGGATGTTTTTCCTGTTGCCCTGCAATCACAAAGACCACTAATGATTAGTTTTAAGGACCCAGACTTGCTTGGATCCTTTGGCCTTATTAAGTTTGTTAACATTTGCAGCGGATTTAGCATCAGAGTTTATGTTAACATTTTTCTTATCAGCATTTACACTATCAGACTTTGCATCAGAACTTACACTAAAAGGAATAATGCTAACTTTCTTTAAAGAAGGTTTTATTTGATAATAATCATAGTACAAACTATGATATTCCTTACAAGTATAAATGGAATGCCATAACCTACCACAATGAAAACAAGTATTTTTTGGCCTATATCTAACAGACTGACTCTTAACTCCTGACTTTGAAGGTAAGGAGTATATGTTCTTATTTTTCCTGCAAAAAGAAGCCAGATGGTTAGAATTTCCACAGTTATAACATTTCTTTCTAGGAGCATTAGGAACAGGCTTATAATCATTACTTTTATCACCTTACTTTCCATTCCAATTTTTCCTAGGCAGCTTTACCTTGTTTACATTCTTAACATCTTTCAGCTTATGCTTAAGCTGCTTCTTTGTTTAAGCCTATGTTAACTTCAGTTGGCTTATCCTGTTTTGGTTTGTCAGAAGTTAATTTCTCTTTAACTTCTGATTTATCAATATCAGACTTTACAGCTACAAACTTAATAGGATTTACCTTTGGCTTTTGTTTAACAACTACATGCTCAATTTCTATAGTTCCCTTATCATTCTTATCATCTCCATAACCTAAGCCTTCTTTCCAGTTTCCATTACTTAACAAATTCTGAGTTGTTCTGCCAGAGTTAGTCCAAGTTCTGATAATCTCTCTTTCCTTTTCTAACTCAGTTTTTAGAGATTTATTTATTTTAAGTACTTCATCCCTAACATAAAAGGCATCATCTCTATCTTTCTGAGTTTGATGGAACATGACTAACTCTTTTTCTAAATAATCATTCCTCTTTTTATAAGCAAGATTTTCAGAAATTAATCTTTCACATGTTAAAGTTTGATCTTTATAACTAATGAACATGGTTTTAAGATATCTTCTCAACTCAGTAATATCATCAGTATGAAAGGCATAAGTAGTTTGAGATACCTTTAACTCAGCATTATCAGTACTGTTATCAGCATTTTCCATCAAGGCATAGTTCACCTCACTTTTAGAATCTGAAGTGTCTGTCCAGCTTTTCTTCTTTATGACAAGAGCCTTGCCTTTGTCACTCTTCACTTTCTTGCAATCAGGAGATGTGTGGCCTTTCTCACCACAGTTGTAGCACTTGACATTTGAGTAATCTCCTCTGTCAGACTTTCCTCATTTGCCTTCAGATTTTCTGAAACCCTTCTTATCAGAACTTGCACATTTCCTGGAAAATTTATTTCCCTTTATGAATTTCCTGTATGCAATCCTTGTGATTCATTTCACATAAGAGCACACAGCTTCATCATCTCTTCATCAGCATCCATCTCAGGTAAGCTTTCAGTTTCTGAGTCATCATCACTATCAGAACTTGATGACTCAGTATCAGACTTTATGATGAGAGCTTTTCCTTTGCCTTTTCTTGAGGTAGCTGCTTTGGGGGATTCCTCCTCAGCCTTTAGAGCAACTGTCCTTGACTTTCTTCCATTCCTCTTGCTTCTTTGTTTCATCTCAAGTTCATGAGTCTTGAGCATCCCATAAATTTCATCAAGAGTTGTTTCTTCAAGATTATAGTTGTCTCTTATAGTGGTGGCCTTCAAATCCCAACTTTCAGGAAGAGCTAACAGGAATTTAAGATTTGAATCTTCAAGATCATATTCCTTTTCAACTAGTGACAAATCATTCAAGAGTTTGACAAATCTGTCATATAAACCAGTCAATGACTCATCAGGTTTTGAGTCAAAGTGCTCATACTCTTGAGTGAGTATAGTCTTCATGTTCTTCTTAATTGAATCAGTTCCCTGGCATCTTGTCTCCAAGGCATCCCTTATCTCCTTTGCAGTCTTGCAGTTAATTACCCTATTTGACATGACATTATCAATGGCACTATGCAGCAAGTGTCGTACCTTAGCATCCTTAGCAATCGATGAGATATCTTCAGCAGTGTAATCACTCTTCTCCTTTGGAACAGACTTTGCTGGTTCACCTGCAACTACAACAGAGAGTTTGGTTGGCTTATGTGGTCCTTCATTGATCCTATCAAGGTATTCTGGATATGTAGCTTCCAGAAACATAGACATCCTCACCTTCCATATGGGATATTCAGATGGTTTCAGTATGGGAACTCTAATAGTCTCATATCGACTATGGATTTGAGTCTTTGGAGGTTCTTCAGTTTTGGTGGGCTTGGTTGGAGTTTGTTCTTCTTCAGACATGATTGATTTTGGATCTTAAACTGTTTGTGTGTTAACAGATCAGCTCTGATACCACTTGTTAGGTCTCACACACTGTAGAAGGGGGTTGAATACAGTGTTTATCACAATCAAATCGAATATAAGAACACAGAAAACAGATTTTATTTAACACAATAAACTCTGTTACAATATGGAACTGTCCTCTCTCGGTGATGAATAACTTATCACGAGAGCTGCTAGGGTTACAATGAATAATAACTTCGATTATTATAACACATATAGTGTAAACCCTATGTTTGTGTTTATATATTACACAGTTACAAGATAAATTCTAATTGATATTGAATATGATTCTGCTACCTAAAATATATCAACTAGTTATCTTCTCTTACAAGTATTCTATTCTTCATAGAATTCCTTCTTCATGCATATCTCTTCTTGCGTTTGTCTTGATCTTCTTTCCTTTCAATCAGCCTCCTTCCTTATCTGAAAGTCTCCTTAACTCCTGATATTATCTCCTGATAAATATCTCCTGATAACTTAAGTTCTGACAACTTAAGTTCTGACTTCAGTATAAGTACTGATTTCTAGTTAAGTACTGATTTGTCCTGATAAGCAAGATCTGAAAACTAAAAACAAATCATATTAGTCATGACATTATCAAATATATTTAACAATCTTCATCAAGGTCTATAGTCATCCCACTATTTTTCTTGGAAAGTAACTCTCTTTTAAGAAATATAGCAGTCCAAGCGACAAACACTTTGTTCTCAGTAGGATTATAGAAGCTATACACTTTTGTTTCCTCGGGATATCCCATAAAAAACATTTATCTGATTTTGGTCCTAACTTGTCAGAAACCAAGCACTTCATAAACGCTTCGCATCCCCATACTTTCATAAATGACATGATATGACGTTTCTCAGTCCATATCTCATATGGAGTCTTTTGAACCGATTTAGTTGGAACTCGGTTTAGTGTATATACAGCCGTTTCAAGAGCGTAACCCCAGAAACTTATTGGAAGATCTGCTAGACTCATCATCCATCGTACCATGTCCAACAAGGTACAATTCCTCCTCTCAGAAACTCTGTTTTATTGAGGCATTCCAGGAGGAGTAAGTTGTGATACGATACCACACTCCTTCAAGAAACCTTTAAACTCGAGGCTTAAGTATTCTCCTCCACGATCTGATCGTTGAACTTTAATACTTTCCCCGGTTTACTTTTCCACTTCAGCCTTGTATTCTTTGAACTTTTCAAAAGAATCGGATTTGTTCTTCAAAAGGTACACATATCCATATCTACTGAAATCATCAGTAAATGTAATGAAGTACTAAAAGCCACATCTCGCCATCGTACGTATTGGACCACATACATCACTATGTATAAGTCCTAATCGTTCGGTGGCTCTTTCACCTTGTCCGGTAAAAGGAGCTTTAGCCATTTTCCAATTAGACAAGATTTACATTTTTCGTATGATTCAAAATCAAGCTTATCCAAGTAGCCATCTTGATGTAACTTGGAAATGCGTTTCTCATTTATGTGACCTAAACGACAATGCTAGAGGTATGTTTGATTTGAGTCTATCATCTTAATACGTTTATTATCATTAATATTTCTATTATAGACAGGAGTATTAAGATCAAGAACATATAAACCATTAAACAAATGTGCAGCCCCGTAGGTAAAATTATTCATCGAAAAGGAACAACTATTATTCTGAATCAAAAATGAAAAGCCTTTCTTGTCCAAACAAGAAACCGAAATAAAATTTCTGCAAATCGCAGGCACATAAAAACATTTATCTAGTTCTAAAATAAGCCCAGTGGGCAATGATATATGATAAGTCCCTACAGCTAATGCAACAACCTTTGCTCCATTGCCAACACGTAGGTCGACTTCTCCCTTTGCCAATGTCCTACTTCCCCGCAGTTCCTGCACATTTATACAAATGTGAGAACCACATCCAGTATCTAATACCCATGAAGTAGAAGTAGACAAATTAACTTCTATAACATAAATACCTGAATCAGAAGCGCCAGAAGCCTTCTTCCTCTTTAGATCCTCCAAATAAGCATAACAGTTTCTCTTCCGATGACCCGGTTTCTTGCAGTAGTGATAAGTATCACCCTTTGTAACACCAACTCCAGGCTTCAAAGCCTGTTTTTGAGGAGTTTTAGGCGCAACATCAGATTTGGATCCCATCCTCTTCTTTCCTTTCCATATACCTTTCCCTATGGCACTCCCTTTATTCACCATCATTATGGGATCAGGGGACGCGTTCTGAATGTTGGTCTCAGCAGTTTTTAACATAGCCAACAATTCGGTAGGTGTCTTGGCTATCTCATTCATGTTGTAATTCATTAGAAACTGAGCATAGTTGTTGTTCAAAGATTGTAAGATTAGATCTATCTGGGCTTCCGGACCAATCACGGAACCCAGAGTAGCAAGGTACTCCATATATCCAATCATTTTCAGAACATGCAGTCCAACCGGATCACGATCATCCTGTTTGCATGCATACAAAGCTTTGCTTGTATCAAACCTCTTTTGATGAGCTTATCCTTCAAACATACGTTTAAGGTGCTCAATCATGATATAAGCATCCATATGCTCATGTTGTTTCTAAAGCTCATGACTCATAGTCGTTAGCATCAAACAGGTGACATCCGTGTCATCATCTATATGCTTCTGATAAGTAGCCTGTTGAACATGTGTTGCACCTTCAAGAAGAGGTCCAGGGCGAGGAACATCAATGACATGGAGCTTTCGCTCCTTCTTGAGGACTATCCTCAAGTTCCTTTGCCAATCAAGGAAGTTTGTTCATGTCAACTTGTCCTTCTCAAGGACTGATCGCACATAGAAGTTGTTTGTGTTGTTTGCCATTTGATATCTACAATATTGAAATGCATAAAATAAATTAGTCTACAGATGATCATTAAATTATGTTCAAGTGATTATTCATATATATTCACAATATATATCTCCCACTAATTTTAACAAATCAATAGCCCTAACTATTAATTTGGAAAGAATATATTCTATATCCTTTCTAGTGAACCAAGATCCAAATTTCACAACATTTTAGTTCGGCTTTGGCTTTACTCCTAAAACATGATTCAATAAGGTAGACAACATTTGTCAATTATATTAACTATATAACTCTTGGATAGTTGGGTAGAACAATATTTGTTCATATTTATCTAATAAATCTCGCCAAACTCCATGTCTCCAAGTTCACAATCCTTTTGTGGTAACTTAGTTAAGTCAAACCCAATAGTCAAGAAGTATTAGTATACTTCAACGCATCTCCCACGATAGATGGGAGTACTTCGCTCTGGCGAACCCACTCCTTATCGATCTAGGGGTTAATGTTATTCCCTAACAATAAAACAAGAATTACAGAATGGGGGGTTGAATGTAATTATGGCTTCTTTTTGAGATTTTTAAAACTGTTCTAACTCAATAATATATAAGTGTTTGATTTGCTAAGTGCGGAATGAAAGAATTACAAATATCAAAACACAAGTAATAAAAACACAGGTCTTTAAAACTTTCTGGTGGATTTGAATAGCTCACAGCTACAGTTACAAATACGAACAACTAAACTTACAGAGATTTGCTACAGGATACAGCTTACAAATGTTTCTCTGACAAATGTGTTGGCTTAGTCTATTTGTTGTTGCTATTTTACTTACTACACTTGGTTTATATATCACCAAGTTTACATGGTAATAAGACAAGATAATAAAATAAAACCTATCAAGTCTAACTCCATGCTGCTTTACTACTCTATTTTAGCATCTTTGAATATCTTCATAATAGCATGGAAATAGCAATGCTTCTTTGTTCTCAAAACCCTGCTAAACAGGCTGCCACATTCCTTTTGCAACCACTCGATACATGTGATTGTGTTGTCACTGTCAATAGATATTTAAATTGATCATCCGTCAGGTACATGATTGTTATCCGTCGGGTAGCCTTGCTGATCATCCGCCGGGTAGCTTTGTTTATCATCCGTCAGGTAGCCATTTATCACTTGACTCCATTTCATTTGTGCAGAATTATAAGATGTCTTATATTTACATTTAATCAACCTATTCTGCACATCTACTAGCAGTCTACATAATTCATAAGCTACTACAGAATCTATACAAAGTTGTTTGCAGAAATGTGCTACAGTACTTATTATTACATAAGCTACTCACCCGATGAATATCAGTTAGTCATCCGTCGGTACTATATTGAATCATCCGTCAGGACTATAATTGATCATCCGTCGGGTGCTACAAAATTCACTAAGTTAAATCTACTAAGGTGTTTTGTTTAGCTTACCATCAAGTACACAACATATTCCTAACAGTTAACACGTTGGATATATTGGAAGGCATCTAAACAACTTAATATAAACTTTAGGGTTTTGTTAATATTAAAACGATCATGATCCCATCATAAAGAGATTCACAATTTTTCCTTGAATGAAATACTTCAAATCAATATTCGTCAATGGTTTGATTTCCAGGTAGTGAGGGAGTCATAACGGTCTCGCTTAAAACCCACAACCTTACAAGTTCAATGAACCCGCTTATGATAAAACCGCCCCTTATCAGAAATAAAGAAAATTTATATTTTATTCCGTGTTACTGAAACATGAGAGTCTCATGATCGTTTGTTAAATTTTAAAATCTTGAATCGTTACATATTTTATCTTGTTTAGCAGGTATGGCATGGGTGATGTATCTATACATACATATATTGCTCATCTAATTAAGCATGCATCATTCTAACTACTCTACACATTCATTCATCACATGATATATATAAAGTGCAATAAAATAAATATGGTAGGTTATGGCCCAATCCTATGTGATATTTATCAAGCTCATGATAAAGATCATGGTCAATCTAAGGTGGTTAAATATATAAATACAACTATCTATCACATCATATGTCTTCTTGTTTTATTTGCTTACTTGTATAGCTTCCTTAGATCACCTCCAATGGATTCATTCTTCTAGTCTTCAATTCTTCAAGTACATTACATAAATGAAATATAAAAACCTAATCTAATGAACTTACAAGAAGAACTCGAGTTACATTCGAGATATAATATTACAAGAATCAAAACGACATGCAAGTCATATTAAAAAACAAAACCATGATAAAAAACCATTAATCTAAGGTCTAAAGGCCATAACCATCCACCATGCTCAAATAACATATAATAATATAATTTATCATGGACTTATTATGATTAATCTAATTAACCATATGAAGTGGAACATATACAAAACACTATTTTGCGGATCGAACTCCGTAGTGAGTTCGTCGGGGGGTACGGGGGACCGCGCGCCCCTGTCCGGGGTTCGGGGCGGGGCCCCGGAAAAAAATTAAGAATCAAAACAAAACCTTTCTACTTGATTTTTCATCTCTGTATCATCGTATCACATACATACAGTATGTTCCAGTCCCCTATTGTGTCCATACATAATTAATCATAACAACAATCATCTCAGATCATCAATACATGCATAATATCAAATATCTATCATGGCAGATCATCGACATACATAATACCATCATATTTATCATGGAAGATCATCAATACATGCATAATATAAAATATCTATCATGGCAGATTATCAACACATGCATAATATACAAATCGCATACATATAGTCATGGAAGATTGTATACATGATATTATCATCAAAATTAGTAAACACACAAAAGAATTAAAACCTTTTGCAAGTAGCTCTGATACCATTGTTGGGTTTCGAGGCATAAAATGCAACAAAAATAATAAATAAAACTGTAAAAATAGAATAAATCGAAACCCACCGCAGGATCCATGCAAAAAACAATATTTAATTCATGGATGAGATGTTTACCTTAAAGAGTTTTACGATTATGGTTGTCAAAAGGAGATCCTGGCTTTAACCGAACACCACGTATCCCGCCATAACGATCTACGCCGTAGAGGTATCCACACGAAAGCTGGTACGGAGGAGGCGTGTACTAGCACCAAGAACGGACCTGTCTTCCCCTCTCTCTCTCACCTTCAGCTGCTAAGATTTTATGTTTTTATCTAATAAAAATGTAACCCTAATTTTAGCCTTAAGGATGTTTATATAGAGAGGACGAAAACAGTCCTAGCCCTAATCCAAGTTAGAGTTTATTAAAATCTGAAATTCTATTTATTTAATAATTAAGTTTAACTCAATTACTAAATAACATTTGAATTTCAGATTTAATAATATACAAATTCGAAATCATTTATCCTATTAATTAAGTCCAACTTAATTAATAATAAATAATTCAAATTTCCTTTTTAATTCAAATCCGAATTTGAATTAAATATTCCTTCATGCTTTCTTTGTGCGACCCTATAGGTTATTCTTACGTTGGCAATAATTTAAATATCTCATATTTAAATTATAAACAATGAGTGACATCTAGTAATACATCATTGCTACCCAAGTAATAATAATTAAATCGGTGATCGATTAAACCTTTCATGAATAATGTATAAAATAATATAATCCCTTTAACCAAATATTATAGATTAAACTCGAGGCATGTTATGTGTCATCCTCTTTATGTGTCATTTCAAATCAACATTTGAGCGCGGCGCCACGCATTTCATAGTCTAGCTCACATAAGAGGCCAATAATATCTCTCCAATATTTAGGAGGGTTAAATCATTTCTAAATCATTCATATTTCTCATACTATTCTTAATATACCCGAAGTCCACTTTTATCATTACCCGGCCAAAGCCAACTTTTGATGTAATCAAAGTATATTAATCATCATATAGAAATATAATGATTTCAAGTCGAATGACCATTACATTATTACCACTGTGAGAATTACTTATGACACAACAGAAATGTAGAATCTCATATTAGGTCTATCCAACACCATGTATATTTACATATGCCTGTGTTCTTGACTTTAGTATCACTATACCTATGATCAATGAGATGTAATCATCAGTCAACAAACACACTAGTCTTAATGCATTATTATCGTCCATTAATAATAATAATCGACTAAGGATATTTGGGAATCTCGATACTATTCACATAATCTCATTTCTAAGTTACGTACTTAGAGATATAGAATTCATATCATATTCCAAGGACATTTATTAATCTAATATTTATATCGCAGTAAATTAAGACTTAATAAATTATTTAAAAGAATAATCAATTAAACATGAATATTAATAATCCAAATGTCATTAACAAAATATAATAGTGTTGTCTCTAGGGAACAAACACTAACACTTTCTGGCAGGATCACCATATTTGCATTGACGATCTTGAGCTGCCACTAATCTTTTCCAAATGAGTTCCACTTTCTCTCTTGTCTGCTGGATCAATTCTGGACCCAAAATCTTTCTCTCGCCTACTTCATCCCCATATATTGGAGATCTGCATCTTCTTCCGTACAAGGCTTCGTATGGAGGCATTCCAATACTGGCATGATAACTGTTGTTGTAGGAGAATTCATCCAATGAAAAATGTTCGTCCCAACTTCCTTCAAAATCTAGGGCACATACTCTCAGCATGTCTTCTATAGTCTGAATTATTCTTTCACTTTGACCACCTGTCTGCAGATGATACACGATACTCATATTCAACTTCATTCTGAGATAATCTTCAAAACTTCTCCAAAATCTTGAATTAAATCAAGGATCTCTGTCTGAAACTATGGATACTGGAACTCCATGTCGAACTACAATCTCCTTTAGGTATAACCGAACCAATTTATCCAATGAAAATCTCTCGTTAATAAGAAGAAAATGCGCTGACTTCGTCATTCTGACAATAATAACCCAAATAGCATCATGATTTACCTTGGTCCTCGGTAATCCAACTACAAAATCCATCGCAGTATGTTCCCACTTCCATTCCGGAATGTCCAATGGCTGTAACAGTCCACTGGGCCTTTAATGTTCTTCTTTGACTCGCTGGAAA
This sequence comes from Apium graveolens, assembly GCF_009905375.1. Lineage (NCBI taxonomy): Eukaryota > Viridiplantae > Streptophyta > Magnoliopsida > Apiales > Apiaceae > Apium > Apium graveolens. Next base: position 236,446,321 of record NC_133649.1, on the reverse strand, counting down.
GTGTAACATTTACTCACCCATTCAGCAATATATTTCTTCATGCTTGGCCACCAAAAGTTTTCTCTTAAGTTTATGTACATTTTCGTACTTCTGGGATGAATTGAATATCTAAAGTTGTGAGCGTTTGGAAGAAATTCATCTTTCTGCTCGGCTATATTGGGTATCCATATTCTGGTAGAAAATCTTAAGATTCCTTTATCATCCATTTGAATCCCTTTCTCTTCTCCTGTCAACTCATCTTGTTCATGGCTCATTACTTCTTCTTGACATCTTCTTATCTTCTCTAATAGTTCTGGTTAAAAAGACATTGCGCATAACATATCTGTAGGCATACTTGAAATATTGACCTCTATTTCAAGCTTCTCAAATTCCTTGATCAATTCCTCAGATGAAGTGATCATGTTTAACCTTTCTTTTCTACTTAGAGCGTCATCCACCACATTTTCTTTTCCTGTATGATAGTTGATCGTATAATCATAATCCTTGATCAATTCTAGCCATCTTCACTGCCTCATGTTTAATTCCTTCTGGGTAAAGATATACTTTAAACTCTTGTGGTCCGTGTAGATCTCACACTTCTCATTCCATTCAAATTTCTGGTTCTTCTGGTGAGCTTTGTCATTGGCGTAGCTATCTTCACAAAATCTTGCATAATTGTCCTGTAGTAACCTACCAATCCCATGAAACTTCTTAATTTTGTTGGTGTTTTTAGTCTCTCCCAGCTGATTATAGCTTCAATATTTAACGGATCCACTTCCACTCCTTTACTACTAATCACGTGCCCAAGAAATCGTACTTCTTTTAACCAAAATTCACACTTGGAAAACTTTGCGTACAATTTCTCTTATCACAGTGTCTCCAGAACTATTCTCAAATACTCTGCATGTTCTTCTTCCATCTTGGAATAGATTAAGATGTCATCTATGAACATAATCACAAATTTATCCAAATACTTCTTGAATACTCGATTCATTAGATCCATGAAAGTTGATAGTGCGTTGCTTAATCCAAATCCCATCACCAAGAACTCAAAATGTCCATATCTGGTTCTGAATGCTGTCTTCGGAATGTCTTCTGGCTTGATCTTCAGTTGATGATATCTTGATCTTAAATCAATCTTAGAAAACCATACAGAGCTTTTTAGTTGGTCAAACAAATCATCAATTCTTGGCAACAGATACTTGTTCTTAATGGTCAGCTTATTCAATTCTCGATAATCAATACACAACCGCATACTTTCGTCTTTCTTCTTGACGAATAAAACGGGTGCGCCCCACGGGGATACACTGGGTCTTATGACTCCTTTCTCTAAAAGATCTTGCAACTGAATTGCTAACTCCTTCATTTCCACTGGTGCCGTTCGATACGGGGCTTTAGAAACTGGTTATGTTCCGGGTGCTAGGTCAATCGCAAACTCAATCTCTCTGTCAGGAGGTAATCCTGAAAGATCGTCTGAAAAGACATCTGGAAACTCATTGACAACTGGAATTGCTTCTTGTGCTGAAATTTATTTGCTGGTATCTATCACATTAGCTAAATACGTCTCAAAATTCTGACTCAATAGCTTCTTCGCTTGAGCTATCGTTAAAAACTTCTTTTCTTGCTTATTCCCTCGAAATATCACTTTCTTCTTATTATCCAATGTCTAAAGTTTCACTTTTATAGTCTTACAATCAATATGCGCGTTATATTCTGACAACCAATCCATTTCTAGGATAACATCAAATTCTCCCAACTTAAAAGGTATTAAATTGGCATAAAAATGATGTCCCTCTATCTCAAAATCATACCTCGAGCACACTCGGTCAATGGGAACTTGGTTCTTATTAGCTAGTTCTATCATTAACGCTTATTCTAAAAATTCAATTTCATAATGCAGTTTATCGATAAAATCTTTAGAATTAAATGACCTTGTAGCTCCAGAGTCAATTAAAACTTTAGCATCTATAAAGTTAACTGGAAGCATCCCTGCAACCACATCGGACCTCTGAACAACATCATTTATATAGCGGTCCAAGCAACAAACACTTTGTTCTCAGTAGGATTATAGAAGCTATACCCTTTTGTTTCCTCAGGATATCCCATAAAAAAACATTTATCTGATTTTGGTCCTAACTTGTCAGAGACCAAGCGCGTCACAAACGCTTACTTTCATAAATGACATGATATGACGTTTCTCAGTCCATATCTCATATGGAGTCTTTTGAACCGATTTAGTTGGAACTCGATTTAGTGTATATGCAGCCGTTTCTAGAGCGTAACCCCAGAAACTTATTGGAAAATCTGCTAGACTCATCATCGATTGTACCAAGTCCAACAAGGTACGATTCCTCCTCTCAGAAACTCCGTTCCATTGAGGCGTTCCAGGAGGAGTAAGTTGTGATACGATACCATACTCCTTCAAGAAACCTTTAAACTCGAGGCTTAAGTATTCTCCTCCATGATCTGATCGTAGAACTTTAATACTTTCCCCGGTTTGCTTTTCCACTTCAGCCTTGTATTCTTTGAACTTTTCAAAAAAATCGGATTTGTTCTTCAAAAGGTACACATATCCATATCTATTGAAATCATCAGTAAATATAATGAAGTAATAAAAGCCACCTCCCGCCATCGTACGCATTGGACCATATACATCACTATGTATAAGTCCTAATCGTTCGGTGGCCCTTTCACCTTGTCCGGTAAAAGGAGCTTTAACCATTTTCCAATTAGACAAGATTTGCATTCTTCGTATGATTCAAAATCAAACTTATCCAAGTAGCCATCTTGATGTAACTTGGAAATGCGTTTCTCATTTATGTGACCTAAAAGATTTGCATTCTTCGTATGATTCAAAATCAAACATATCACCATCAACTCCATTAAACAATATATTCATGGCCTTCTTGTCTTTCCTGACTTGCTCAATATCATGATCTGACCATTCATACCTAGGCTTGCGAACATATGGTCCATTCCCTGTTGTAGCTCTCATTGGTACATGAGGACCTCTCTCTATGCAATCCACATAGGCCTCATCTTGAGAAAAAAGGTGTAGGTGCATCTTCACCTTCCAGTGGTGATAATTATCTTTGTCCATAAATGGAATCTTCACTCCAACATCCTTCTTATTCATCTTGATGTTTGTTGTTATCTTTAAACTCTTTTTACTTCAAGAGTTTACTCTTTAAAGTAACTGTCGGGACTATAATTGATCATCTGTCTGGTGCTACAAAATTCACTAAGTTAAATCTACTAAGGTATTTTGTTTAGCTTATCATCAAGTACACAATATATTCCTAACAGTTAACGCGTTGGATATATTGGAAGGCATCTAAACAACTTAATATAAATTTTAGGGTTTTGTTAATATTAAAACGATCATGATCCCATTATAAAGAGATTCCCAATTTTTCCTTGAATGAAATACTTCAAATCAATATTCGTCAATGGTTTGATTTCCAGGTAGTGAGGGAGTCATAACGGTCTCGCTTAAAACCCACAACCTTACAAGTTCAATGAACCCGCTTATGATAAAACCGCCCCTTATCAGAAATAAAGAAAATTCATATTTTATTCCGTGTTACTGAAACACGAGACTCTCATGATCATTTGTTAAATTTTAAAATCTTGAATCGTTACATATTTTATCTTGTTTAGGAGGCATGGCATGGGTGATGTATCTATACATACATATATTGCTCATCTAATTAAGCATGCATCATTCTAACTACTCTACACATTCATTCATCATATGATATATATAAAGTGCAATAAAATAAATGTGGTAGGTTATGGCCCAACCCTATGTGATCTTTATCAAGCTCATGATAAAGATCATGGTCAATCTAAGGTGGTTAAATATATAAATACAACTATCTATTACATCATATGTCTTCTTATTTTATTTGCTTACTTGTATAGCTTCCTTAGATCACCTCCAATGGATTCCTTCTTCTAGTCTTCAATTCTTCAAGTACATTACATAAATGATATATAAAAACCTAATCTAATGAACTTACAAGAAGAACTCGAGTTACATTCGAGATATAATATTACTAGAATCAAAACGATATGCAAGTCGTATTAAAAAACAAAACCACGATAAAAAAACCATTAATCTAAGGTCTAAAGGCCATAACCATCCACCATGCTCAAATAACATGTAATAATATAATTTATCATAGATTATTATGATTAATCTAATTAACCATATGAAGTGGAACATATACAAAACACTATTTTGCGGATCGAACTCCGCAGTGAGTTCGCGGGGGGGGGGGGGGGTACGGGGGGCTGCGCGCCCCTGTCCGAGGTTCAGGGCGGGGCCCCGGAAAAAATTCAGAATCAAAACAGAACCTTTCTACTTGATTTTTCATCTCTATATCATCATATCACATACATACAGTATGTTCCAGTCCCATATTATGTCCATACACAATTAATCATAACAACAATCATCTTAGATCATCAATACATGCATAATATCAAATATCTATCATGGAAGATCATCGACATACATAATACCATCATATTTATCATAGAAGATCATCAATACATGCATAATATAAAATATCTATCATGGCAGTTTATCAATACATGCATAATATACAAATCGCATACATATAGTCATGGCAGATTGTATACATGATATTATCATCAAAATCAGTAAACACACAAACGAATTAAAACCTTTTGCAAGTAGCTCTAATACCATTGTTGGGTTTCGAGGCATAAAACACAACGAAAATTATAAATAAAACCGTAAAAATAGAATAAACTGAAACCCACCGCAGGATCCATGCGAAAAACAATATTTTATTCGTGGATGAGATATTTACCTTAAAGAGCTTTACGGTAATGGTTGTCAAAAGGAGATTCTAGATTTAACCGAACACCACATATCCCACCATAACGATCTACGCCGTAGAGGTATCCACACGAAAGCTGGTACGGAGGAGGCGTGTACAAGCACCAAGAACGGACCTGTCTTCCCCTCTCTCTCACCTTCAGCTGCTAGGATTTTATGTTTTTATCTAATAAAAACGTAACCCTAATTTTAGCCTTAAGGATGTTTATTTAGAGAGGACAAAAACTCTCCTAACCCTAATCCAAGTTCGAGTTTATTAAAATCTGAAATTTTATTTATTTAATAATAAGTTTAAATCAATTACTAAATAACAACTGAATTTCAGATTTAATAATATACAAATTCAAAATTCATTTATCCCATTAATTAAGTCCAACTTAATTAATAATAAATAATTCAAATTTCCTTTTTAATTCAAATCTGAATTTGAATTAAATATTCCTTCATGCTTTCTTTGTGCGGCCCTATAGGTTATTCTTACGTTGGCAGTAATTTAAATATCTCATATTTAAATTATAAACACTGAGTGGCATCTAGTAATACATCATTGCTACCCAAGTAATAATAATTAAATCGGTGATCGATCAAACCTTTTGTGAATAATGTATAAAGTAATATAATCCCTTTAACCAAATATTATAGATTAAATTCGAGGCATGTTATGTGTCATCCTCTTTATGGTTTAATCCAGTTTTCCTTGATCAATGAGTAGACTATCATTTCAAATCAACATTTGAGCGTGGCGCCACGCATTTCATAGTCTAGCTCACACAAGAGGCCAATAATATCTCTCCAATATTTAGGAGGGTTAAATCCTTTCTAGATCATTCATATTTCTCACACTATTCTTAATATACCCGAAGTCCACTTTTATCATTATCCGGCCAAAGGCAACTTTTGATGTAATCAAAGTATATTAATCATCGTATAGAAATATAATAATTTCAAGTCAAAGGACCATTACATCATTATCACTGTGAGAATTACTTATGACACAACAGACATGTAGAATCTCACATTGGGTCTATCCAGCACCATGTATATTTACATCTGCCTGTGTTTTTGACTTTAGTATCACTATACCTATGATCAATGAGATGTGATCATTAGTCAACAAACACACTAGTCTTAATGCACTATTATCGTCCCTTAATTATAATACTCGACTAGGGATATTTGGGAATATCGATGCTATTCACAAAATCTCATTTCTAAGTTACATACTTAGAGATATAGTATTCATATGATTCCAAGGACATTTATTAATCTAATATTTATATCACGGTAAATTAAGAGTTAATAAATTATTTATAAGAATAATCGATAGAACATAAATATTAATAATCTCAATGTCATTAACAAAACATAATAGTGTTGTCTCTAGGGCACAAACACTAACACTTTCTATTACGACTATCATTTTGTGTAATATTATTTGTGAATTCTGTATAATATTAGAGCCGATTATAAATATACGTAGTGATTGTACGTTTGTGTGAATGGAATTTGCTGCGTTATAAGTTGCTTTATGTAGTATATAAATTTTTCAAAGCAAGAGTTTTATTAATTACCCTCATTTTTAATTTATAAGGAATATTCTAAACCTTGGAAAATTTTCTTTTAAAATTTATTACATTCCTAAATTTCAATAGTGATCTCATAAAATTTCTAAAAATCCAAGTTATTTTATGGTATAAATTTTATAATTTTTGAACTTTTATTTAATTTTATAAAAATAAATCTTTGAAAATTTGTTTGTTAATAATTAGCAAATTACATGAAAACCCTTGCATGCAAATCACTCTTCCATTTCATTAAAGGGCAAAGGAGACATTTCCAACCCCACTAACTCACCTTTTGTTAGCCAAATTACCACAATAACCTTGCATGCAAAATGGCCTAACTTTAGCTAGAGGTTATTCTTGTACATTCTCATTTCCACTCATTTCTTTTATTCAATCAAAAGCATAAAACCAAGCACAAAATATGAGAAATCATTTCACTCACTCCACACTCCACCCTCATCTCACCTCCCTCCCCTCCCTCTCCTCCTTGCTCTCGGCCGAGAACCCCCTCCCCACTCCCTTCTTTTTTTTTCATTCCATTCTCATCTTCCCTAGTGTAATTCCCCTACCTATATTTATTTTATATACTTCCCAAGAGTTTTGTGATTTGGAGATGAAATTTCATGGTTGCATGTGTAGCTTTTGTGTGATCTCCAAAGAGAAACTCTTGATTCTTGTGAATTCAAGAGCTCTCTATGAGATAGGTTTTAGGTGATTGTTGGAGGTTTGTAGGATATTTGGTTAGGTGCACGAGTGGAATCATAAAATATGTCCAGTAGGGGACAGTTTTGTTGCAACTTAGAAATGGGAAGTTTTGACCATGTCATAGGTAGGCCCTCATTAGGCTCTGTTGGGCCTTAGTTAGAGGGAGTGTCAGAGGAGTTTTTTCAGCCATAGTTAATAGGATTTGAGTTAGAATAATGTGTCACAAGTTAGTTCAAGTCAGGACCTTTTCTGTCCAGAAAAACAGGGGAACCATGGACTTTAAGCTTAGGCCTAGGGAGGCCCAAGCTAGGCCCTTGAGCCACATCAAGTTTGGGAGTTGCCTTATGATCAGAAGAGTCTAGTGTAGAAGTTTTGGAGGTAAAATTGTAGTGTATGAGTGTATAATGCACCCGAGAAACCATAGATGTCATTCTGAAATTTACCATAATAAGCACTTTCACTTACCACATAGTTTTAGAGCACTTATGAGTGAGGCCTAAGTTGACCACTATAGTTGAAAGATAGCATAAAGTCAGTAGAGTGAAAGGCCCAAGTGAGGGTCAATAGGATTTGGATGGTTTATGTAATAACCCCAATTTTTGGAAATTTTTGAAACCCTTATGAATAGTGTTTTTGCTGAATGAGAAAACTGTTCATGCCACGCTATGTAGGGGTTCTGTTATTGATCTTATGGGATATTATTAGTACTCTATGTGGTATATAAGTGTATGTAAAGATCGTCAGAATCCAATTCTGAACACTTTGATTTTTCCCGGAAATCCACTAGATACGGAGAGAATTGAGTATAAGGTAACAGGATAAAAAGGATTTAAATTAAAGGATTATAAGAGAGGATCATAAAAGGAATACAATATATTGAGAAAGGTTAAGGGAACCTAAGTAATAAGATCCCGGGTATGATCCCTCAAACGATAAACGAGAACGAAAGATAAGCGAACCGTAAAACAAATAAGTGACCAAGAGACAAGCTTGTACAAGAAGCCAGGGATTGTGACATCATCAAACCACAAGGTGTGGACAAGTGGGAGCATTATGACATGTGCAAGGTGACATAGGCATGACAAGAAAGGAAGGAGATGTGGTGACTTTTTAACCACACAAAATCAAGGGCAACTAGGTAATTTACTAAATCAAACACAAAAACCAAGCCAACCAATCTAAGCAAAATCATTTTCATCAAAATCAAAAAGAAACCAAGCATGGTTCATCTTTGCTCTCGGCTTTTTATCATTTTAAAGGGCAAGAAATTTCAAAATCAAAGATCCAAGCATCCTAAATTGGTAAGATAATTCCCTAATCATCTTTATGCTTAGTTAGGGCTATATCATGAGTTTAAGCCATTAATTCCTTCTCCATCTTCTCCATTTAATCAAAGAAGAAGACTATGAATAGTGTTTTCAAGTTTTTAACTTGAAGTTTTTCTTGTTTTTCTTGAAGATCCAAGCTTTCCTAAGACTTCTCAAAGCTTGTTAAGGCTTCCTAGCTCCTCCCACCACTCAAAGGAAGGTATACCATCTCCAAACCCTAGATTCCTATATATTATAAGATGATTTTGATTAGTAGGATGATATTGTAGCTTGTTGTTGTGATTAGAGTTTGGGATTTGAATTGGTAGTGAAATGGAATGGTAAATGTTGAGGTTTTGATGAAAAGAACTTAAGTATGGTTAAATTAAGCTTAGGCATAAGTATAAATGATTAAATTGAATTGGTTGGGGTTGTTATGATGTGATAAGGATGGATGTTGGTTGTATGTTGGATTTGAGGTTGATTTGGAATGGTTTTGAATGGTTTAAAATATTGGAAATCGCGTAAACATAGCCGTCGTAACGTCCGATTTTCTTTGGACTGTTTTTGTGCATAGCATTAGGACCCGAGAACCCCCTGCTAGATTATGACCACTGCCATGTTTAGATAGCTCATGTTACGAGCTTCGTTTTGATATGTAGTTCGTTCGATTCCGATGCACGGTTTAGGAGAAACGACCGTTTCAAGTAATGGCGTTTCGCGAACGAAACTTTTTCCCTCGCCTTACTTTGAAACATAGGTTAAAGACCAAAAAGGGTTAATTAATGTATGAAACATTTATGGTAAGTGTGTTAGGCAGTTGGTAAGACACTCGCGAAGGAATCGCTTTAAAACTCGTAAAGGTTAAATTATTAAAAATGGTGGAGCCGAGGGTACCCGAGTGACTTAAGCAAATCAGTGAGCGCAAAACAAGCGTTAGAGTCTAAGTTAGTTAAAGTATAGATTTACAAGTGATTTTGGTTTAATTCCAACTTACTTGTTGTTTATAGGTTACCAGACTCGTCCCGAGCCTTTTATCACCCCAAGTCGCTCAGGCAAGTATTCTATCCGTTATACTGTTGTTGTGATGTATACATTTGTATATGCATGATCTTGCGATAAATGCATATTGGTTATTTAGCAAATTCTTGCGATATATTGTAGCATGTGATATGGTATATATACATGCCTGTTTCATATTCTTGAAATATATGTCTGTTGGTTCAGTTGATAATACCTATGCTAGAGGATAGCGGTAATTTGCATATACCCTTAGTATAGGGACCCAAAGGTGGAAATATTTTCTAAAACCGGGAGTCGAGGACCCCGAGTAGATTTTGTATATATGGATATATATATATATATATACTTATATATATATATATGGTCATAGTTTTAAAAACTATTAATCGAATAAGGTTTATTCGATTACTTTAACTTTATTTTATTATTGAATATTATTTCGAATATTATTCGAAGGCGTATGACTCCTTTATATTAAATGAATATTATTTTGAATATTCATTCGAGTACTTATGACTCCTTTTATTTATTTATCTGAATATTATTTGAATATTCATTCGAGGGCTTATGACTCTTTTATATTATTTATTGAATATTATTTGAATATTCATTCGAGGGCTTATGACTCAGTTTATATTATTTAATGAATATTATTTGAATATTCATTTGAGGATCTATGACTCCGATTATTTGTTGAGGTATATTCTTTATTTTATTAAAGAATAAGGTGTCAATAATCAAACTTATTTTCGATTATTCAAATAAAGATAGTACTTTCATATAAGTATATCTTTGGTTATTTAATACTCATTTCAAGTATAAGTTTTAATACTTCTACTTCAATTATTTTGATAAAGATTATTCTTTATGGGAATATTATTTAAATAATAATATTCAGTCATTTTCTAAATATTCTGGGGACTGATTTACTTCATTAAATCAGCTTTACTCCAAACACTCTATAAAGTGTTTTCGAGTCTTCAAAACGATTTTTTTTAAAGTCAGAGCGGATCCCAAAACTCATTTTTATATTTAAGATCTTCCTTTTTAAGGGGATTTAAATACTCGCTCAAAACCTGGGGAATCCGGCTCTGTGGTGTATTTTATATTCGCAACGAGGTTGCAGTTTTGGTAAATGAATTGATTACTTGCCCAATGTTCGGGAAGTAAGCCCATCTAATTGAGTCGGCATAAGCGACAGGCCTGGGTACGGTCTATTATTGTGTAAGTGGCTGGGTGGCAGTCCATCAACGCGTAAGAGGCCGAGTGGCGGTCCAGCACAAGGTCCTTATGTGGCCAGGGTGATGACCGGTGGGGGATTCATCCATCTACTAGTAGAAAAGGTTACTTATTGGTATCTTTTCCTGATCAGCAAGATATCTGGTTTATGCCAAAATTCTTTTCCTTTCCAAATTTATTGGATATTGCAATTCTGTTCATACTTTACATAACAGAGGTTTTCAGGAAATGTATAAAGGAAGATGTATAGGTGGATATATATATATATCAGAACTTAATGAGGTATATCATGACTTCATTCCCTTTAATAATATTTCAAAGATTTAATCTATACAAATCTTGTCTTGTAGTCTCACCTATGTGATGAACTTTTGAAACTGATTGTAACTTGAACGGGGGTAGTTCAAGTAGTATTTGGGAAAGATATAAGTACTTTGGGGTATCTTGTAACTTCATCTTTAAACTTATATCTAATTAATAATTGTCTTATGAATGACAAAGATTTTCAGAAAAACGTTGAGACAAGGTTAGATATATGAGATCACCTTGCAACGATATTTTTTTATATATACAGTTATACACTGGGATTTTGTGTATATTATGCATGGAAGAGGACTTCCAATATTTTGAAAAGTATATATGTATATATATATACTGAATATTTTGCGACTTCATCGCATTAAGATATCAACTTGGTTCATTTCTTTTGACCAAGACTTTTATGAGTACTATGAGAAGGTTCATATACTAGTAAGTATATACTAGTAATTATCTTACTCACGATAAAAGATTCTAGCAAGTATCCATTTAGATACTTATATTATTGTTATCACTATATATATTATCTTGCGAGCTGTAAGGCTCACTCTTGCTTTATTTCTTCATCACACAACAACAGTTAGGAAAGAAGGTCAGACTCCAGCCGACCCAGCGCAAGCGCGTGGGAAGCGTCCCGCGTCTTCCCGATGATGTCGTAGCTGCTATAGCTGCAGAGGTAGATCTATTGTAGATCAGACCATCTACTTTTGAGAATCAATTATGTATAATTATAACTTGTGGCAGATAATGGCAATTAACTGTAAATTTATCAAGTAATCGTTTTGGGTTGTAATAACTTTTAAATTGTGGATTCAAAGACTTGTACTTATTTGAATTTCATCTCTGAGACTATAACGGGTTGTGGTGTATGTTAGTGTGGGTTCACAGCATAAGGTTGTTTATTATTAATTAAGTGAAGTGATATTGTGGAAAGAAAGACCGTGACGACCCGGATCCCCGACCCCGGATCTGGGGGTGTTACAGTTTAGTAAAGACACATCGAGTTAGGAGGCCAAAATTTGGAGATTTTGTCTAGTTTAGCGATCAAGTGACTTAAGTTGTGGAGCGAGATCATCCAAGCCTAATGTTGTAATATGGTGTGTGTGATATTATTTGGTACTTAAATATGGTATATGAGTATATGTGGCTATGTGTACTACTATATTTATAAGGTGATTATAAATTGCGTGTATATAGGCCGAAGTGCCATTTGTGTTTAATTTTGGGTTGTAAATAGGTTGACTCGGTGAGAATATATTATAATGAGGTTATTATTAATTGTGTAGGATCTCGAGACGAGGTAAACTTGCCATAAAGGTCGAGTAAAGCTTCCAGTTGCTCCTACTTGCCAGTCCAGTCCAGCCTTCTCAAGGAAAGTGATTCAACCTGCTTTTTAGTTTACACTGCGAATGAGTGATAACCAGTTCTAATATATATGATGCGAGTATCCTGATTTATCTTGTCATACCTGAACCAAGTGATTCTCAAATCTATCTTCATATTATATAGAAATGCCATGAACCCTCAAGTACTTATTGCAAGTAGATCAAAAGTCATACCATGCTAGTATACCAAAGTAATTGTGATGCCATGATAAAATAGAGATTTGTTATAATACTTGATTGATCCTTTTGATTAACATGCTATTGATTCCTGAGAAATCTTGATATTGAACCCTGATGCTTTCATTTAACTCTTGTAAGAACCTCGATAGAAACTTTATCTTGATACCTAAAAGCCAGTTATTCTTTAAAGTCGTTCATGATTGTTTGATAACCCTATCCTTACCCTAAAGCTTGATACCCTGATATACCTTGAGTTGATGATCACTTTCCTTGTGTTTTAACACCTATATCATACCTAGAACCAGTAATGCTTATCTTCTTGATATTTTAATATCCATACCATATTTGAAACTATTGCTTAAAGCCTAGTTTGGCAATACTCTTTCATATTATCCAATAACCCTACTAAATCTCCTTGTCAAAATCCTTGTAAATAGAAACTGTTCAAGTACCCTGATAGAGTAAAGTCTAGTGAATCATGGCCCTGAGATCTAGTGATAATATTTCCAGTGTTTAAAATTTGATCTATAATCCCTTGATAAAGATGTTCACTGTTTAAGAAATTTACTATCAATCAACATCAGTTTTTGAAATGATTAAAAATCTGGATTTCAGTCCCAAAAAGGGATAAATGTTTTCTTTAAATAGTGGATATGGACTGAGATGCGAGTCATTTCCACACTTATATTGTAGGCTTAAAAGTTGCCTAGGGATCCCATTAATGTTTTAGAACCCAGCGAGGTTTGGGATTACTTCGCGGCTGATCACCGGCTGTAATCCGTAGCGTCATAAAATGGTTTTTGACTAAGAAATGATTTTGGAAATGTTTTGTTACAAACAAAAGATGCCATCACCCAAAAGTACATCTCTTATTATTATTAGCTCTATCTTCACATTGTTATTCTTTTAAATATATCTCAATTTATGTTTTGTACCGTATTATTTAGCACTTGTTGAGCATTTGGCTCACTACTTGCTTTCACCCTGATATTACAGCTAGCAGATATAGTTAGATTCAAGCAGACCGCGCGTAAGACTTGTGATGCCGATGCGTATGTTCGAGCTCAGGTAGAATAAGAGATAGTTTTGTGTGAGGACTCGATAATAAAACCAGTTGTAATAGTTAGTAGTGTTGGGTTGTTCCAAACCTTAAACTGTAAGATCTTGGATTCGGTTGTATTTACTTTCTTTTAAATATTGTAATAGTTTTATATTATGTATTGTTAAGTTGGGGGTGTGACAGGTTTTGGTATCAGAGCTATGGTTTAGAGTCCCTAGACAGCTCAAATAGGTTATAGGATATATGTATAAGTTATAGACATTATGCGAGAGAGTAGGTTAAGTAAATTTGTTAATAATACTCTTCTTATATATCTACGTATGGTTTGTCAGCAAAGGGCGCACTCCTCGTCATCCTCTGGGTCGGACGACACTATTGCTTTCTCCGTGTATGCTGAGTTAAGGCGCGAGTTTGACATGCTTCAGGGCAAGAACGACCGACTGATAGACCGATTGAAGAATGTGTATCCGGACAGCCGAAACTATGAAGGGAATCCTAAGGAGCAGATGACTGCGAGACTTGAGACTTTGGTTCAGTATGTCAACACTAAGCTTGAGGAGATGCCATCGCATCGAGACCGTACCAGCCAGTATATCATCCAGATGGTGGCGGATGAGCTCCAGAGTATTGTGAAGACGCTTCGAGAGGAGAAGACTACCAAGCCCCGTTCCGATGGAGTGGAGCCTTGGTTCTTTCCATTATCTACCTTTCATGTTGTTGTATTATCGGACTATGTAGAACTCCCTGTTGTTCCTTTAAATAAGCATGTTATCCCTAAATTCAGACCTTATTTTTATCTTGATGTATTGTGACCTTAAATTTCAATGCACTATCATTTCGTTTGCTTTCAATTGTTTATTATACGCCTTTATATGCATCACCCTATTTGTTTAATTTGAAACTTGACCTCATATATGAACAAGAATACCATGTGACACCCTCAAATTATTTCATTATTCATACATGTTTTTACGTAACTCTTATTTCAGGATCATGCCACCCAAAAAGAAGAACCCAACAACCACCTCTACCACAGATCCAAATATTCTTCGATTACTGGAAACCTTACAACAGCAAACAAACGCTATAGCTCAACAACAACTAACTCTTCAACAACAATTTGAAAACCAAGATAACTGTGAACCACACCAACCACCTGATCCACCAGTACCACCTCAACAAGTTTTTACTTTCAAGGCTTTTCAGAATGTGAATCAACCTGCATTTCATGATACCACTGATCCAATAATAGCAAACACATGGATTAAGGAAATGGAAAGAACTTTTGAATTGGTACAGTTAGGGGACGATCAGAAGACACCATATGCTACTTACTTCCTGAAGGGCGAAGTCATCTATTGGTGGGATTCAGTAAAAGCTATGGAAGCAAATCAGCAAGTTTCTTGGGAAAGATTTAAGAAGTTATTTCTGGAAAAGTATTACCCTGAGTACATGCAGAATCAGATGGAGCTTAAATTTCTTGAATTGAAGCAAGGGAGTATGTCTGTACTGGAGTATGAGAAGAAGTTCACAGAGTTATCAAGGTTTGTGACAAAGTATACCAGCAGTGAGGAGGAAAAAGCAAAGAGATTTCAACAAGGATTAGAGTCTTGGATCAGAGATAGAGTGGCTATGTTTGAGCTTGATACTAATGTAGGCATAGTGTAGAAGGCTGCTCTGATTGAAAGTAATGGGATGCAGTCAAGGAAGGAAAGAGATAATAAGAAGAGAAAGGTTCCATTCTATGGAGGAAAGTCTGAAGCCGGAAACTCACAAGACAGGAATATGAAGAGGATTTGATTCCATAAAGGCGGAAATTTTCAAAAGAAGGGAAATTTGAGCAAAAGGCAAGAATCAAAGGGGAACAACCAGGCAAGCCAAGGACAAGTTGGAGAAAACAGATTTCAGAGACCAGAATGCAAGCATTGTGGAAGAAGGCACCCCGGAGTGTGTAATAAGATGAGCATGACATGCTATAGGTGCAACCAGAAGGGACATTTGGCAAACGAGTGTAAGATGCCGAAGCCGGGAGTTACATGCTATAAGTGTGGAAAGACTGGACACATAGCTAGGGAGTGCAAGTCAACCAGACCAGTCAAAGCTTTGATGAACATGGCAAGTACCAGTACAAGCGTGCCAGCTGAGGTATTGGCCTTACCTCCACCACCTACAACAACTCCGCAAGAAACAGCCAGGACATTAGATTTAAAAATGAAGGACGTTGTTCAGAACTTTGAGGTGATAGCAGGTACACTTTTACTAAATAATGTCGAAGCTAAAGTATTGATTGATTCGGGAGCAACAAGATCTTTCATATCAGAAACTTTTGTTGATAAACTTCAATGTGATAAAATGGTTATGAACGAGGTAGTAAATGTGGTAATTGCAAACCAAGAGAAGATTCATGTGAGTCAACTCTGTCCGAAGTGTGAGATTGATATTTTGGGGTATAAATTTTCAGCCGACTTGATACTCTTCAAGTTGGGAGAGTTCGATATAATTTTAGGTATGGATTGGTTAGGGAAGAATAACGCCCAGATTAATTGTAAGTCCAAGAAGGTGTATTTAAAGATGAAGAGTGGAGAGAAAGTAGTATTTAAGGGACAGAGGCAAAAGCAACTGTTTCTTACAATTGTTCAGGCTAAGAAGTTACTTAGGAAAGGTTGTGAGTCGTTCCTAGCTTATGTAGTGGATTCAGAAAAGGACAACCCCAGCATAGAAGATATTCCCGTAGTCAACGAATTTCCAGATGAACTACCAGGCTTACCACCAGATTGACAAATCGAGTTCAAGATCAACCTTGCTCCAGGCACAGAAGCAGTTTCGAAGGCCCCATATAAGATGGCACCAGCAGAAATGAAAGAGTTGGAGAGTCGGCTACAAGAATTGTTGGATAAAGGAGTGATACAGCCAAGTACGTCGCCATGGGGAGCACCTGTTCTGTTTGTAAAGAAGAAAGATGGAAGTATGCGGTTATGTATAGATTATCGGGAGTTCAATAAGGTGACGATTAAGAACCGTTACCCGCTACCAAGAATAGATGACCTATTTGATCAGCTGAAAGGAGCAAAGTGCTTTTCAAAGATTGACTTGAGATCAGGATACCATCAATTAAAGATCAAATAAGAGGATATTCTAAAGACAGCATTCAGGACCAGATACGGACATTATGAATTCTTAGTAATGCCTTTTGGATTGACTAACGCCCCGGCAGCATTTATGGATTTGATGAATCGGGTATTTAAAAAGTATTTGGATAAGTTCGTAGTGGTGTTCATTGATGACATCCTTATTTATTCAAAGTCAGAAGAAGAACATAAGCAGCATCTATGGATAGTATTGGAGATACTCCGATAAGAGAAGTTGTATGCCAAGTTTTCTAAATGTGAGTTTTGGTTAAAGGAAGTTTAATTTTTGGGACATGTCATTGGAGATGAAGGAGTTAAAGTAGATCCGGCAAAGATTGAGGCGATTATGAGTTGGGAGAGGCCAAAGACACCTACGGAAGTGCGAAGTTTTCTAGGATTGGCAGGGTATTATAGAAGATCTGTCATGGATTTTTCGAAAATCTCCACGCCATTGACTAAGTTAACCAGGAAGAATCAAAAGTTCGAATGGAATGCAGAATATGAGGATAGCTTTCAAGAGTTGAAGCAGAGGTTGGTAACAGCTCCAGTATTAGTACTACCAGACGACCAAGGAAACTTTGTGATTTTCAGTGATGCTTCACATAAAAGATTGGTCTGTGTGCTAATGCAACATAATAAGGTGATCGCGTATGCGTCAAGACAGTTAAAACCGCATGAATTGAAGTACCCTACGCATGACTTGGAACTAGCCGCTATAGTATTCACACTTAAGATTTGAAGACATTACCTATACGGAGAAAAGTGTGAGATAAACACAGATCACAAGAGTTTAAAGTATATTTTAGCTCAGAAGGAGCTCAATATGAGGCAAAGGAGATGGTTGGAATTGATTAAGGACTATGATTGCTCGATAAATTATCATCTGGGAAAGGCAAATATTGTAGCCGATGCTTTGAGTAGGAAGGAACGATTGAATATGATAGCAACACCAAAAGAATTATCTGAAGAGATTAAGAGGTTTGAATTGGAACTTTGTGATTGTGGAATAGTTGAAGAGGTTTGTCGTACAATGACTTTTCAACCAAGGTTATTAGAAAAGATAAGGAAATGTCAGGAAGAAGTAATGAGGAAAGAGAAAAATCAGCTAACTGGAGAAGAGATTGGTACTCAAAAGGATGAGCAAGGTATACTAAAGTTTTCCTCAAAAATTTGGATTCCTCATGTACTTGAATTGAAGAATAAGATTTTGCAAGAAGCCCACAATTCAAGATTTTCAATCCATCCGGGAAGCACCAAGATGTATCGAGACTTGAAGTAGAACTTTTGGTGGCCAAATATGAAGCGAGAAGTGGCAGAATGGGTTGCGAAGTGTTATACTTGTCAAAAAGTGCAGGCAGAACATCAACGACCAAGCGGATTAATTCAGCCCCTGAAGATTCCAGAATGGAAATGGGAAAATATTGCTATGGACTTTATAGTGGGACTACCGCGAACGAAATCCGGACATGGCGCTATATGGGTTATAGTTGATCGACTTACGAACTCGGCGCATTTTCTTCCAATTAATGAGAAGTCGTCATTGGACAGATCGGTTCATCTGTATGTGCGTGAAATCGTACTAAGATATGGAGTACCCGTATCGATAGTTTCAGACAGAGATCCCCGATTTAACTCGAGATTCTGGAAATAATTTCAAGAGAGTCTTGGCACGAAGCTGAACATGAGTACGGCATATCACCTGCAGACTGATGGTCATAGCGAAAGGACAATTCAAACAATCGAAGACTTGTTGCGCAGTTGTGCAATCGATTTTGTAGGAAGTTGGGACGACCATTTGCCATTAGTAGAATTCTCATATAACAACAGCTATCACTCCAGTATTGGCATGCCACCATACGAAGCTTTATACGGACGGAAATGTAGATCACCGACAAGTTGGGATGAAGTAGGAGAAGGAAAGATTCTAGGCTCGGAATTGGTACAACAGTTGCATGAGACAGTAAAATTAATTCAGAAAAGGTTGCTTGCTGCTCAAGATAGACAGAGAAAGTATGCGGATCCAGCGCGTAAGGATGTTAGATTCCAAGTAGGCGAAGCCGTTTTGCTGAAGGTGTCACCAAGGAAAGGGTTGTCTAGATTTGGCAAGAAAGGGAAGTTAGCACCTAGATATATAGGTCCTTTTGAAATTTTTGAGTCAAGTGGGGAAGGTGGCCTATGAGTTAGCCTTACCACCTCAGTATCAGCATGTGCATAATGTGTTCCATGTGTCATTGCTTAAGAAGTACAATCCTGATGCCAACCATGTGATAGAATATGAACCTGTAGAAATTTAGGCAGACCTGTCATTTGTGGAGAAACCTGTCAAATTACTCGACTGGCAAGTAAAGAGTCTTAGGAATAAGTCGGTAAAGTTAGTAAAAGTACTTTGGAGGAACCCCAAGGTCGAAGAATCAACCTGGGAGTTAGAGTCTGAGATGCGTTCCCGGTATCCTCATCTGTTCTCTTAGATTCTGGGGACAGAATCCCTTAAGGGGGAGAGGATGTTACGACCGGTATTTTGTGTAATATTATTTGTGAATTCTGTATAATATTAGAGCCGATTATAAATATACGTAGTGATTATACATTTGTGTGAATGGAATTTGCTGCGTTATAAGTTGCTTTATGTAGTATATAAATTTTTCAAAGCAAGAGTTTTATTAATTACCCTTATTTTTAATTTATAAGGAATATTCTAAACCTTGGAAAATTTTCTTTTAAAAGTTATTACATTCCCAAATTTCAATAGTGATCTCATAAAATTTCTAAAAATCCAAGTTATTTATGGTATAAATTTTATAATTTTTGAACTTTTATTGTATTTTATAAAAATAAATCTTTGAAAATTTGTTTGTTAATAATTAGAAAATTACATGGAAACCCTTGCATGCAAATCACTCTTCCATTCCATTAAAGGGCAAATGAGACATTTCCAACCCCACTAACTCACCTTTTGTTAGCCAAATTACCACATTAACCTTGCATGCAAAATGGCCTAACTTAAGCTAGAGGTTATTCTTGTACATTCTCATTTCCACTCATTTCTTTTAGTCAATCAAAAGCATAAAACCAAGAACAAAATATGAGAAATCATTTCACTCACTCCACACTCCACCCTCATCTCACCTCCCTCCCCTCCCTCTCCTCCTTGCTCTCGGCCGAGAACCCCCTCCCCACTCCCTTCTTTTTTTTCATTCCATTCTCATCTTCCCTAGTGTAATTCCCCTATCTATATTTATTTTATATACTTCCCAAGAGTTTTGTGATTGGGATATGAAGTTTCATGGTTGCATGTGTAGCTTTTGTGTGATCTCCAAAGAGAAACTCTTGATTCTTGTGAATTCAAGAGCTCTCTATGAGATACATTTCATATATGTTTTAACCAAGTGTTTTATGGAGAAACCATGCCTTAAAAACCTTTGCATGCTACTGAAATTTCACTATATAATTATGTTTAAACATGCATGCTAGTTTTAAGATGTTAATATGATGATCAACCATGTTGTGTATGCTACTCTTCTCGAAATCATGTTTTCATGTTTAAAATTCTATAAATTTGAATTATTTGTGCTTGAAATAGATTGTTTCCAGGATATATTGCTTAATAATAGTTAAGATAAGATATATTTCATGATTATTAAGGTTGGGTAATAGGTTCAAGTCGAATTTGCAAGAATTTAAACTCCATGATTAGCTGAAACCATGTTAAGTGTTTTCCATGAGTTGCATGTTGTATTTTTATTTGCATGTCGGTATTCTAGGGAATGGATGATCTCCACTCCTTTTGAGGCACCATTTTAGGATTTTGATGCACTAGGTTTGCTTTGGTAAAGGTTGGATGCTTTGTTACTAAGTGGGAGTTAAGGTGGAAAGGGTTTAGTTAGTGTTTGCATTTTTCCAGAATTGTTGCACTAGTTTGTGGGGAAGTTTTGAATGGGAATTTGTTGTGGACTTTGAGGCCCAAGCCACCAGAAACTAGCACTAGGAGTATACAATAGGTTATAGGTGATTGTTGGAGGTTTGTAAGACATTTGGTTAGGTGCCCGAGTGGAATCAAAAAATCTGTCCAGCAGGGGACAGTTTTGTTGCAACTTAGAAATGGGAAGTTTTAACCATGTCATAGGTAGGCCCTCATTAGTCCCTATAGGGACTTAGTTAGAGGGAGTGTCAGAGGAGTTTTTCCACTCATACTTCATAGGATTTGAGTTAGAATAATGTGTCACAAGTTAGTTCAAGTCAGGACCTTTTCTGCCCAGAAAAACAGGGGAACCGTGGACTTTAAGCTTAGGCCTAGTGAGGCCCAAGCTAGTCCCTTGAGCCACATCAAGTTTGGGAGTTGCCTTATGATCAGAAGAGTCTAGTGTAGAAGTTTTGGAGGTAAAATTGTAGTGTAAGAGTATCTAATGCACCCGAGAAACCATAGATGTCATTCTGAAATTTACCATAATAAGCACTTTCACTTACCACATAGTTTTAGAGCACTTATGAGTGATACCTAGGTTGACCACTATAGTTTTAAGATAGCATAAATTCAGTAGAGTGAAATGCCCAAGTGAGGGTCAATAGGATTTGGATGGTTTAGTAAAGGCACATCGAGTTAGGAGGCCAAAATTTGGAGATTTTATCTAGTTTAGCGATCAAGTGACTTAAGTTGTGGAGCGAGATCATCCAAGCCTAGTGTTGCAATATGGTGTGTGTAATATTATTTGGTACTTAAATATGGTATATGAGTATATGTGCCTATGTGTACTTCTATATTTATAAGGTGATTATAAATTGCTTGCATATAGGCCTAAGTGCCATTTGTGTTTAATTTCGGGTTGTAAATAGGTTGAGTTGGTGAGAATATATTATAATGAGGTTATTATTAATTGTGTAGGATCTCGAGACAAGGGTAAACTTTCCATAAAGGTCAAGTAAAGCTTCCAGTTGCTCTTACTTGCCAGTCCAGTCCAGCCTTCTCAAAGTAAGTGATTCAACCTACTTTTTAGTTTATACTGCGAATGAGTGTAACCAGTTCTTATATATATATATATGATGTGAGTATCCTGATTTATCTTGTCATACCTGAACCAAGTGATTCTCAAATCTATCTTCGTATTATATAGAAATGCCATGAACCCTCAATTACTTATTGCAAGTAGATCAAAAGTCATACCATGCTAGTATACCAAAGTAATTGTGATGCCATCATAAAATAGAGATTTTTTTATAATACTTGATTGATCCTTTTGATTAACATGCTATTGATTCCTGAGAAATCTTAATATTGCACCCCAATGCTTTGATTTAACTCTTGTAAGAACCTCAATAGAAACTTTCTCTTGATACCTAAAAGCCAGTTATTCTTTAAAGTCGTTCATGATTGTTTGATAACCCTATCCTTACCCTAAAGCTTGATACCCTGATATACCTTGAGTTGATGATCACTTTCCTTGTCTTTTAACACCTACATCATACCTGGAACCAGTCATGCTTATCTTCTTGATATTTTAATATCCATACCTTATTTGAAACTATTGCTTAAAGCCTAGTTTGGCAATACTCTTTCATATTATCCAATAACCCTACTAAATCTCCTTGTCAAAATCCTTGTAAATAGAAACTGTTCAAGTACCCTGATAGAGTAAAGTCTACTGAATCATGGCCCTGAGATCTAGTGATCATATTTCCAGTGTTTAAAAGTTGATCTATAATCCCTTGATAAAGATGTTGACTGTTTAAGAAATTTACTATCAATCGGCATCAGTTTTTGAAACGATTAAAAATCTGGATTTCAGTCCCAAAGGGGGATAAATGTTTTCTTTAAATAGTGGATCTAGACTGAGACGCGAGTCCTTTCCACACTTATATTGTAGGCTTAAAAGTTGCCTAGGTATCCCATTAATGTTTTAGAACCCAGCGAGGTTCGGGATTACTTCGCGGCTGATCACCGGCTGTAATCCGTAGCGTCATAAAATGGTTTTTGATTAAGAAATGATTTTGGAAATGTTTTGTTACAAACAAAAGATGCCATTACCCAAAATTACATCTCTTATTATTATTAGCTCTATCTTCACATTATTATTCTTTTAAATATATCTCAATTTATGTTTTGTACCGTATTATTTAGCACTTGTTGAGCATTTGGCTCACTACTTGCTTTCACCCTGATATTACAGCTAGCAGATATGGTTAGATTCAAGTAGACAGCGCGTAAGACTTGTGATGCCGATGCGTATGTTCGAGCTCAAGTAGAATAAGAGATAGTTTTGTGTGAGGACTCGATATTAAAATGAGTTGTAATAGTTAGTAGTGTTGGGCTGTTCCAAACCCTAAACTGTAAATTCTTGGATTCGGTTGTATTTAATTTCTTTTAAATATTGTAATAGTTTTATATTATGTATTGTTAAGTTGGGGGTGTGACACTTTCGAGCAGGATCAACATATTTGCATTGACGATCTTGAGATGCCACTAATCTTTTTCGAATGAGTTCCACTTTCTCTCTTGTCTGTTGGATCAATTCTGAACCCAAAATCTTTCTCTCGCCTACTTCATCCCCATATATTGGAGATCTGCATTTTCTGCCGTACATGGCTTCGTATGGCGGCATTCCAATACTGGCATGGTAATTGTTGTTGTAGGAGAATTCATCCAATGACAAATGTTCGTCCCAACTTCCTTCAAAATCTGGGGCATATACTCTCATCATGTCTTCTATAGTCTGAATTGTTCTTTCACTTTAACCATCTATCTGCGGATGATACACGGTACTCATATTCAACTTCGTTCTGAGATAATCTTGAAGACGTCTCCAAAATCATGAATTAAATCAAGGATCTCTGTCTAAAACTATGGATACTAGAACTCTATGTCGAACTACAATCTCCTTTAGGTATAACCAAACCAATTTATCCAATGAAAATCTCTCGTTAATAAGAAGAAAATACGCTGACTTCATCATTCTGTCAATAATAACCCAAATAGCATCATGATTTGCCTTGGTCCTTGGTAATCCAACTATAAAATCCATCGCAATATGTTCCCATTTCCATTCTGGAATTTCCAATGGCTGTAACAGTCCACTGGGCCTTTAATGTTCTTCTTTGACTCGCTGGCAAATGTAACATTTACTCACCCATTCAGCAATATATTTCTTCATGCTTGGCCACCAAAAGTTTTCTATTAAGTTTTTGAACATCTTCGTACTTCCGGGATGAATTGAATATCTAGAACTGTGAGCGTCTCGAAGAAATTCATCTTTCAGCTCAGCTACATTGGGTATCCATATTCTGGTAGAAAATCTTAAGATTCCTTTATCATCCTTTTGACTCCCTTTCTCTTCTCCTGTCAACTCATCTTGTTCATGGCTCATTACTTCTTCTTGACATCTTCTTATCTTCTCTAATAGTTCTGGTTGAAAAGAAATTGCACAGAACATATCTGTAGACATACTTGAAATACTGACCTCTATTTCAAGCCTCTCAAATTCCTTGATCAATTCTAGCCATCTTCACTGCCTCATGTTCAATTCCTTCTGGATAAAGATATACTTTAAACTCTTGTGGTCCGTGTAGATCTCACACTTCTCATTCCATTCAAATTTCTGGTTCTTCTGGTGAGCTTTGTCAATGGCGTAGCTATCTTCGCAAAAACTTGCACAATTCTTCTGTAGTAACCTGCTAATACCATAAAACTTCTTACTTCTATTGGTGTTTTTGGTCTCTCCCAGCTGATTATAGCTTCAATATTTAACGGATCCACTTCCACTCCTTTACTACTAATCACGTGCCCAAGAAATCGTACTTCTTTTAACCAAAATTTACACTTGGAAAACTTTGCGTACAATTTCTCTTGTCACAGTATCTCCAGAACTATTCTCAAATACTCTGCATGTTCTTCTTCCGTCTTGGAATGGATTAAGATGTCGTCTATGAACAAAATTATAAATTTATCCAAATACTTCTTGAATACTCGATTCATTAGATCCATGAAAGCTGGTGGTGTGTTGGCTAATCCAAATGCCATCACCAAGAACTCAAAATGTCCATATCTGGTTCTGAATGTTGTCTTCGGAATGCCTTCTGGCTTGATCTTCAGTTGATGATATCCTGATCTTAAATCAATCTTAGAAAACCATACAGCGTCTTTCAGTTGGTCAAACAAATCATCAATTCTTGGCAACAGATATTTGTTCTTAATGGTCAGCATATTCAATTCTCGATAATCAATACACAACCGCATACTTCTGTCTTTCTTCTTGACGAATAAAACGGGTATGCCCTACGGGGATACACTGGGTCTTATGACTCCTTTCTCTAAAAGATCTTGCAATTGAATTGCCAACTCCTTCATTTCGACTGGTGCCATTCAATACGGGGCTTTAGAAACTGGTTCTGTTCCGGGTGCTAGGTCAATTGCAAACTCAATCTCTCTGTCGGGAGGTAATCCTGAAAGATCGTCTGGAAAGATATCTGGAAACTCATTGACAACTGGAATTTCTTCTTGTGCTGAAATTTATTTGTTGGTATCTATCACATTAGCTAAATACGTCTCACAATTCTGACGCAATTACTTCTTCGCTTGAGCTATCGTTAAATACTTCTTTTCTTGCTTACTTCCTCGAAATATCACTTTCTTCTTATTATCCAATGTCTGAAGTTTCACTTTTATAGTCTTACAATCGATCTGCGCGTTATATTCTGACAACCAATCCATTTCTAAGATAACATCAAATTCTCCCAACTTAAAAGGTAATAAATTGGCATAAAAATGATGTCCCGCTATCTCAAAATCATACCTCGGGCACACTCGATCAATGGGAACTTGATTCTTATTAGCTAGTTCTATCATTAACGCTTATTCTAACAATTCAATTTCATAATGCTTTTTATCGATAAAATCTTTAGAATTAAATGACCTTGTAGCTCCAGAGTCAATTAAAACTTTAGCATCTACAAAGTTAACTGAAAGCATCCCTGCAACCACATCGGACCTCTGAACAACATCATTTATAATCATATTGAACATTCTGGCTTCGGGTTGAACTGGTGGTCCTTCAAACCTTGGCATAATCTGGGATGATGGTCCTGCAATCTTTAGAACATTTATTCCTGAAGCTTGCTCTTTACAGTTGTTAACATAATGTCCTATCTTCCCACATCAGAAACATATAACGTCTGACATCTGGTTACGGCACTCATAAGCATGATGTCCTTTTATGTTACACCGGCAGCAAATAGTGTTAGCCTTGCAAGGTCCATAATGATTCTTACCGCACGTTCTACAATCTAAAACTGATGGACAACTAGTCTTTTGTTGATTCGGGTTTTGAGACCGATTACCTTGACTTTTCTTTCCAGCGGCTAGTCCTTCAATTATTGGCACCTTCGCAACTGGACCTGATACACGGCAGTTCCTGTAGATGTGTCCAACCTTCCCACACTTGAAATATATTATCCTTGACTTTTGAACAGACATTCGATTTTTACATCTATTCGCGTAGTGTCCTTTCTGATTGCACTTAAAACATGATATATTAGCCTTACAAACCCCAAAGTGCCTTTTTTTACAAGTTCTGCAATATGGCTGCGCTGGACAGTTGGAATTTTGTTGATTGGGATTCTGAAATGGCCTTCGGCTAGCTTACTCTTTTTCTTCGGACCCATTATTCTGGTAAGAAAACAAGCAACTTATATAAAATATGTCAAGCATGGTCAAATATGTAGCAATCTTGTTAGTCCCTTAACAATATAGCAACAATTACAGAAGGGGGGTTGAATGGAATTCTTGAACCTTTTTCTTGAAATAAAAATGTTCAACTCGATTAAAGATATATTTGTTTTGATTAGCACAATGCGGAATGTAAACTTAAATGAATCAAAACATAAGTAATTAAAAACAAGAGTCTTTAAAAACTTTCTGGTGGATTTAAACAATTCCACCAGAGATATATATAATATATCGAGAGGACTCTGTGTGTAGAAATGCTCACAACTGCTTACAAATTGAACTACTGAGAATACAAGAAATGCTAAAGATTAGGCTTAAAAAGATTTCTCTGTTTTTGTGTTTCACAACTATCTCAGTTATTTTTCTATTTTCTACTCTCTTAGTTTATATAATACCAAGATTACAAAGTCAAAAAGACTGAACAAATATAAAATCTAACAGTCTTAATCTTTGCTGCTTTTCATCCTCTATTACCCAGTTAATGGGCTTCCATAATGTGTTTATATCCAACTCGACGGCTGTGTGTCAGCTTTCACTGTTCAACTGATGTTTGAATTCTTGATATGATCATCCGTCGACTTTCAGATCATCCGTCGATGACTTAATTGATCATCCGTCGACTGCTATGTTAAACATCCATTGATAGTCATTTGATCATCCATCGAAGGCTTTGTTAATCATCCGTTGGTAGCTATTTTGGCACTTGACTTCATTTCACTTATACAAAATTACAAGACATTGCTTATGTACAATTAATCAACCTATTCTGCATATCTAGTTAAAGTCATCATGACTTATATGCTACTACAGATTCTATACAAAGGTGCATACATCACTGTGCTACAAACTTATTATTACATAAGCTACTCACTCAATGGATAATAAGTTAATCATTCGTCGGGACTATAATGAGTTATCCGTCGGGACTATAATTCTTATCCGTCAAGTGCTACATTATTTCACTAAGTAAAATCTACTTAGATGTTTTATTTAAGTGATCATCAAGTACACAACATATTCACAACAATCTCCCCCAATTTATGTCTACTGGAATTGTAGCCATAAATTAAGAGATACTTGATGATAACAAAACATCCTAAACATGTATCTTTAAAGATAAGTAGATAAAACTGAAAGTGCTTCAATTAAACAAAATGTACAAGGTTTGGCTCACAGTCAGTTCAAGATGCTCCTCTAGCCTGAGCAGGTTTTTCTAGTTTCTTGAAGGTCTGGATCTTCTTCCAAGCTTTCTGTTGTTTTCTTCAATTTGATTCTGGAGCTGCCTGTGGAATTCTAGTTCATCAGATTCTGAGAGATCTAGCAATTCTTGCATCTCCAAGAGAGTCTCATTGCTAGAGATACTCAATTGGTCTTCTAGTCTGAAGAATCTTCTCACACCCTTGTCATCCATGAATTCCATCAGCCAGTAGGGCCTTAGATGCACTCTTCTCCCTGTGTATGGGATGATTAGAGTCTTTGGGAGTGCATCTTTAGCTCTAACACTCCTCAGCTCTTCAATCTTTTTCAATACTAGTCTTCTTGCAGTTACATTGAACCCAAAGTTTTTCTTGAAGGATGAATAGACTTTGATCAACACAGCTTGGCTTTCTTGAAGTACCCTGTGAAGAGGCCACTGAATCTCCCTTCCTCCTTTGTACTTGAACACCAACCTTTCAGGTAGGTTTCTGTATGCATCAATTGCCCTTACTTCATCCAGTTCCTCCAGATAAAGGTTTAGATCTGAGAATTCTTTGATGTCACACAAGTACAAGTAGTCTCCCCAGTTGACCTTGGGTTGAGCTTTAACTACTAACTTGGATTTGAGAGGTGACAGCTTCACTTTCTTGACTGCCCTTGATTTTGTCCTTTTTGGCTTAGTAAGGATTGGCAAGTTGAAGTCAGGAATTGGTAATTTATCCCACTCTATTGGCTCATCCTTTGGCACAATAGGCTCTCCATGTATATTCCTGTAGGGGTCCACCACCCTTATGTCTTCAAATACCACAGAGGGCTTTGATGCTTGAGTTTTAGCTGGTGTGGATTCCTTAGGAAATTGATCTTCCAATTCCTTGTCAACAACATCCAGTTTCCTTTTTGTTCTTCTAGCCAATTCCTTCTTTCTTGGGGATTTCTTCTGTTCTTCAATCTTCTTCTTTGATTCAGCAACTTCAGATGGTTGAGAGGGAATTTGTTGAGAAGAGTTTACAGCCTGTAGCTTGGCCAAGATGACAATCTGCTCTTTCTTTTGTTTAGATTTCTTAGCATCTAGAGCAGCTTGCCTCTTTTCCTTCTTTAATCTTGCTTTCTCTTCTTTCTTTGCTTGAGCAAATTGTGGATGTCCAGCTACCACACAAATTTCCTTTCCATTTCTGAATATCTTAGCAATTCTCCTTTTTGAGGCTGAATCAGTTGGATCTTTATAGAAGACAATGGATCTTGACAGAAGCTTCTTTTCATCAGGCTTGGGTGTCTCATACACAGTGTCCAAGGGATTCTTCAAAGATGACTTTGGATAATTTGCCCTTGGTTTGAGAATTATTTCAGCCTTTTGTGATTTGATGCAGGAAGATTTTCCTTTCTCCAGATAGTTCATGCTCATCTCATTCACACTGATTGGCTTGACATGAGAGTGATGGATGGCTGACTTAACTGGCTCCTTGACTAGTTCAAATTTTTCTGTATCTCCTCATCAATCTTATCCCAGTTGATCAAACTCAACTTTCCTTTTTTAGCAACTTTGAAATTTGCTATTGCTGCTTTAATTAGATCTATACCATCTGCAACTGGTGGCTTGGAGATAGTAATTGAAGGTACTGATTTGTACTTGAAGTTTCTCCCCCTCTGTTGGTCCTTTCTCCCCCTTACTTGATTCTCTCTCCCCCTTTTTGTTAGCATCAAGTTGAGGAGTTAGGCCTTGTGCTTTAGCCAGTTGCATGAGAAGATTTGTCTGAGTCTGTTGATTTTGAAGAAGAATAGCCACTGAATCTTCAATAACTTGAACTCTGTTTTCCAGCTTGGCTAGCTTCTTTTCAGAGTCTGATTCTCTCCTCAATCTTAGTAGTAGATCTTGCATGGTACCATATGGCATTACTGAATCCAGCTTCTCAGAGTTATAGGTCTTCAAGTCAGCTATATCTCTTTTAAATTCATCCATACTAAGATTCTGTCTTAAGTGCTGGATCTTCATTAGATGTAGAGAGTCTAGGTAAGCTTGAAGAAAAGCCTTGGTACCAGCATCTGAAGTTTCCTGAAGGGCCTGTTGAATAGCTATTACTTGTTTGACCAAAGACACCTCAAATTCTCCTGGTGTAGATTCCTTTGCCCATGCCCATTCAGGTAAACTTAAAGCAAAACTTGGGCCTTCAGCTCCCCCTAAGTTCATACTTCCGTCCAAAGAACCAGAGTCATCATCATTAGAATTTACTCCAAATTCTTCAGATGGCTCTCCAGCTTGAGAAGGCATCCTGTTAACAGCAGCTTTATCTCTTTGAAGAGATTCTGTGGTGTGCACCAAATTCAAAGTCTGCTCTGCCTCCACATTGCCCTGAGCAGCCAAATATTGATAGGCTGACACAGGATGAGTAAAAGTGTCAGCATCCAAGAAAATGTTATCAATTTCAGCTTTGTAATGTTGCTGAAATTGTCTTCCCTTTTCAGCATCATCCACAATCATTGACTCACTAGCAATGGCTGGATCCACCCTTATTTCTCCTGTACCTGCCTTTCTCTCATATTCTCTCTTTTGTTGCATCAGGGACTCACCCTGGCTCCCCACCCTCACACCATCACCTTCACCTACTAAGGTGGGACTCCTCTCACTCACTTTTGCCAATCCTGAAGAAATGGATTGTTGAGATTCACTCTTTTCCTCTCCTTTTGCCTGGGAGCAACCCAGCCTCTCACTCAAAGCACTCTCCTCTCTCAGTCCTAAGAGTGATTCTATTACCACTAAATCTTCTGCACTAGAAATAATTGAAGTTTGAAGTTGTGCAGAGACACTCGACGGATAAGTGGTATCCATCGGGTGAGTGGTAAAGCTATCTGACGGATAACTGCTGTTAAGCTTATCCGTCAGGATACAATCACTACTCGACGGATGAGCAATATCCATCGAGAGAGTAGAAATGAATG
This sequence comes from Apium graveolens, assembly GCF_009905375.1. NCBI lineage: Eukaryota > Viridiplantae > Streptophyta > Magnoliopsida > Apiales > Apiaceae > Apium > Apium graveolens. Next base: position 236,415,719 of record NC_133649.1, on the reverse strand, counting down.
AGGTGGGAAGAGAAACTATTGTTGACTCTATGTTGATTGAAGTTATTTGAGGCACAGATGTCACAATAGTATCTAAAAGAATTGGCAAGTGAACCAACAAATCATCTAAAAGATGATGCTCACTTGCACTAGATTTTGGCTTCCCCAACAGAGTTAAAGAAGGGGAATTAGGAATTGAAGTGTTTATCATATCCACTTCCAGTGAGTTAGTTGGTGAGTATGGTGTTTCAGTGGCTTCTATTATAAGAGATTTTGACTGTGACTCCACATTTATTGGAGCCACATCAATCTGAATTTGAGAAGGTGCAGGGACTGTGTCTTTAACACCAGTTTGCACTGTGTGTGTGCCCTGTGCATCCCCAGTTGTTTTGGATTTCTTCTTTCTAGTGTAAGTTTGGGGTGAGCTTGTGTCCCTAACCCTTTTGGCCTGTGCTCTTGGATGAGAGCTTTGTTCAATAGCCACATCCTTTTGGGAGGATGCAGCTAGAAGTGAGCTTTTATCCTTTTTAAGCACTGCAGTTTGTTGGGAAACTGCAGTGTGGCTAGGCTGGGATTCACTCAACTCTCCAACCTTATCCTTGGGGTTTCTTTGATGTTCACCCCTTCCCTCACCTATCTGACCCTCCTTCACACTCCCCTCTTTGGCTTTGGTAGATTTTTCAACTGGTACCTTTTGAGAGATACTAGAGGGGGTTTTCTTTGATTTGGATTTGGAAATTACAGTTAATTTGGCAGCTTTGGTAGGCAACTGTTTGGTCATTGTCATAGTTGCCTTAGCTATGCCTGAAGTTAAAGAAATAGAGGAGATTGGAATAGTTGAGGGTATGGATGAACTTACCTCACTTACCTGAGGTGTAAGCATTACAGGAAAATAGAACATTGGCACATCCCTATGGTGGTTGGCTCTGTTCAAATCTGCAATGATTCTTCTCTCTTGAACCCAACAAGCTAATTTGTTGTTTGGGTTCTCAAGTGCAATTTCTTGACAAAGATGGTTAGCCAATAGCATAAAAAATCTAGCATAATATATGTTCTTTCCCCTTTTGGCTAACTCACCTAGTTTAAAACCTAACTCATATATGACAAGGTCACTGAAATTGTAAAATTTGTCTGTAACTAGCATGTATAGCATGTTAAGCATGGAAATGTTCACAGAATCAAAATTCTCGATTTTTCCAGAGAAAACTTTAGTTACAACATCACACATAAAACTCCATTCCTTCCTAAGACCTAATCTCCTAATATCACTTAGCTTATTAGTAGGAAGTGCATAATGCATGGAGTTAAGCATATTGATCAAATCAGTGTCAGTGTGTGGTGAAGTTACATTATCATCAGGAATCTTGAAACATGCTTTTATCACATCACTATTGATACAGAAGTCATTACCTTTGATTGTCAGAGTGATGGTTTTGTCAGTAGAGTTGTAAATTGCAGAGGTCCACATCTCTTCTACAACTTCACAAAAGATTGTGGGTGATTCAAGCATGGCAAAACTTAACTTGCAGTTCTTCACGAAGTCCATCATCTTGTGATAGTCTTTTGATTGCTGAATGCCCTTGTTGACCAAAGCAGTGAAGTTGTTCTTATCATAAATGAACCCAGTCTGAGACATAATATTTACTACAGGTGCCATTGTTAGAGAAGGAAAGCTTGAAGAGAAAGAGGATTTTTGCTTGAGAGAGAATGAAATAAACACAGTTGAATTTGAGAATGATAAAAGAAAATGATTAGAATGAAATAAGCTTTTATATTTTGCTCAAAAACAACGGATAAAAATAATAAAGAGAAGTAAATTACCCGATAGAAATTGCCCAAATTAGCCGTTTTAAGAATAAACTGTAAAAATTTCACTCATTATCCGTCGTGTAATGCTTACAAACTGTAAGTATACTCGATGGATAATGTTCAGGGAATTAACGGTTAAGATTTAGACACTTCGACGGATGAGGATAAACTGTTATCCGTCGAGTTTTAAAAGATTCCAGAAAAATAATTAATTTTTATTTGCACATTGTATATCGACGGATGACTTAACTCGATGGATAATGGTCATCCGTCGAGATGCAAATTTTGACTTAGTCAAAATTTCATTCATGACTAAAAATCAGTTAAATTTCTGGCTACTTTTCAACTTGCAAATTAACTCAGATAGATTCAAGAGTAATTAAGCATACCTAACTCACTTACCAACCTAGAAAAGGTGGATTTATCCAGTGGCGTGGTAAATATGTCTGCAAGTTGCTTCTCACTTGGAACAAAATGTAACTCTACAGTACCATTCATTACATGTTCCCTTATGAAATGGTACTTGATGTCTATGTGCTTTGTCCTTGAATGTTGCACTGGATTTTCGGTGATGGCAATTGCACTTGTGTTATCACAGAAAATAGGAATCCTCTCAACTTGCAGAGCATAGTCTAGCAATTGATTTTTCATCCATAAAATCTGTGCACAGCAACTGCCAGCAGCAATATATTCAGCTTCAGCTGTAGAAGTAGAAACTGAATTTTGCTTTTTACTGAACCAGGACACAAGCTTGTTTCCTAAAAATTGACAAGTTCCTGTTTTGCTTTTTCTGTCAATTCTGCAACCTGCATAGTCTGCATCTGAATAACTAGTTAGATTAAAACCAGAATCGCTAGGATACCAAATGCCAAGTTTTGGTGTTCCCTTGAGATATCTGAAAATTCTCTTAATAGCTATTAAGTGAGACTCTCTAGGATCAGCCATAAATCTACCACATAAACATGTAGCAAATATTATATCTGGCCTACTAGCTGTTAAGTACAGAAGTGAGCCAACCATGCCTCTATAGCTTGAAATATCCACAGACCTTTCAGTAGTGTTTAGTTCAAGCTTAGTTGCAGTGGCCATGGGAGTTTTTGCAGATGTGCAATCCATTAGATCAAAATTCTTTAAAAGATCAAAAATATATTTAGTTTGACTAATGAATATTCCATCACTAACTTGCTTAACTTGTAAACCAAGAAAGTAAGTTAGTTCTCCCATCATACTCATTTCATACTTACTTTGCATCAGTTTGGCAAACTTTTTACAAAATTTCTCATCTGTAGAGCCAAAGATAATATCATCTACATAAATTTGAACAAGTATGCTAGAGCCATTAACATTTCTGAAAAATAAAGTTTTATCTACAGTACCTCTTGTGAAGTGATTTTCCAAAAGGAACTTTGATAAAGTGTCATACCAGGCTCTAGGTGCTTGCTTCAGTCCATAAAGTGCTTTCAGATTCAGAAAGGCACTTTTGACATCCATTTGATAGACCTTGAAATTGGCATGGGCTGCATAGGCTAAGAAGATTCTGATGGCTTCAAGTCTTGCAACAGGAGCAAATATTTCATCAAAATCTATTCCTTCTTGCTGGCAATAGCCTTTAGCAACCAATCTGGCTTTGTTCCTTACTACTATGCCATTTTCATCCATCTTGTTCCTGAATACCTATTTGGTGTCTATTGGATTCTTTCCTTGGGTACCAGCTTCCAAACTTTATTTCTTTCAAATTGGTTTAGCTCCTCCTGCATAGCTAAAATCCAATCAGGATCCAGCAAAGCTTCTTCTACCTTCTTTGGTTCTTCCTTTGACAGAAAGCTACTGTATAGACATTCTTCCTGAGTTGCTCTTCTTGTTTGAACTCTAGAAGACACATCACTAATAATTAGTTCAAAGGGGTGATCTTTTGTCCATTTCCTTGGTTGAGGTAGATTGGCTCTAGATGAAGAGACCTCAATATTGTCTTGATGTGTGATTGAGTTTTGATTGCTAGAAACTCCCCCTGAGTTTGTGGATCTTTGATTTGTGAAAGGGGTACTTTCTATAGGTGACCTTCCTTGATTTCCTGCTCCTTTAGATAACCCGACGGATGGTGAATTTTGAGTACCGACGGATGAGGCAGGTTGTCTTCCGACGGATAACACAGATTGCCTTCCGACGGATGAAGCATTATGTAACTCGATGGATGTTGAGTTATGTGCTTCATTGGTGGTAGATTTGTCTACATTATCCTTAGACACTGTTTCTTGATCACTCTCATCATCACTTTCATCACTGACCATTTCAACATTATCGAATTTGAGGCTCTCATGGTAATCTCCATCTTTTAGTCCTTCAATCTTTTTATCATCAAACATAACATGTATAGATTCAACAACAATGTTGGTTCTTAGATTGTAGACTCTATATGCTTTACCAACAGCATATTCAACAAAAATTCCTTCATCTGCTTTAGCATCAAACTTCCCATTTTGATCAGTTTGATTTCTCAGAATATGGCATTTACAGCCAAAGACATGAAGAAAGTTTAGAGTTGGCTTCTTGTTCTTGAACAATTGATAAGGTGTCATGCATCTTGCTTGATTAATCAGAGAGATGTTCTGAGTGTAGCATGCAGTGTTTACAGCTTCAGCCCAGAAATATGTTGGTAATTTTGATTCTTCAAGCATTTTCCTTGCAGCTTCAATAAAAGATCTCTTCTTTCTTTCCACTACTCCATTCTGTTGTGGAGTCCTTGCTGCTGAAAACTCATGCAAGATTCCATTTTCCTCACAAAATGCTCTCATGACATAGTTCTTGAACTCAGTTCCATTGTCACTCCTGATTCTTCTAACTTTGAAATCAGGATGACTGTTAACTTGCCTTATGTGATTGATGATGATTTCACTAACCTCATCTTTAGACTTTAGGAAATATGTCAAAGAGAACTTTGAGAAATCATCTACAATTACTAGGCAAAATCTTTTCTTTGAAATTGACAATACATTGACTGGTCCAAACAAATCCATGTGAAGGAGTTGCAGAGGCTCTTCAATTGCTGAATCAAGTTTCTTCCTGAATGATGCTTTGATCTGCTTCCCTTTTTGGCAGGCATCACACAGTCCATCCTTTGTAAACTCCACTAGAGGAATGCCTCTTACTAGTTCTTTCTTTACCAGCTCATTCATGGTCTTGAAGTTTAAATGGGATAGTTTCTTGTGCCATAGCCAACTTTCATCTTGACTTGCTTTACTGAGAAGACAAGTTACAGATTCTGCTTTAGTTGAGTTGAAGTCAGCTAGATACACATTTCCTCTTCTCACACCAGTGAGAACCACTTTGTTGTTTTAATTGTTAGTCACAACACAGGCTTCTTTGTTGAAGGTTACTGAGTTGCCTTTGTCACAAAGCTGGCTGATACTCAACAGATTGTGTTTGAGACCATCCACTAAGGCAACCTCTTCAATGATGACATTGTCCTTTGAAATCAAGCCATATCCCACAGTATATCCTTTGCTGTCATCTCCAAAAGTAATACTTGGGCCAGCTCTTTCCTTAAACTCTGTGAGCAGGGTAGAATCACCAGTCATGTGTCTTGAACAACCACTATCCAAGTACCAAAGATTCCTTCTATTTTCCTGATTGCTTGAGGAACTTGTCTCTGTTTCATCAGACTTGGCCATAAGGGCTAGATTGACATAGCTGACATCTTCATCTTCATCCAAACCATCAGCTGCCCAGTCATTCTCTTGTGTAATAAAAGCCCTTTCCTTTTATTTGAGTAGATCAAAGTATTTTTGCTTGTAATCTACAGACTCAAATCTTTTCTTACTGGAATCTGACTTTCTACACTCATTTGCAAAATGCCCTGCCAAGCCACATTTGAAACATTTGAATTTTGACTTATCCACCATGTTTCTATTTGGCTTGGCTGCTCCAAAGTTCTTTTTGAAGTTGAGCTTGGCAAATCTTCTTGAAAGGAATGCTAGGTGCTCATCAATGTCCTCCATGTAATCTTGGCTCAATGAATCTTCATTTTCTGCAGCTAGCCCCTTACCCTTGCTTTCACAGACCTTTGAAGTTGATTCCACAGCTTCCATCTTCACTTCCTTCTCCTTTTCCAGATCAGCAACTAGTGCAATGGATCCTCCTTTCTTCTTTCCTCTCTCCATTCTTTCATCCTGCTCTATCTCAAGCTCATAGGTTTTCAGAATGCCATACAAGCTCTCCAAAGTAAACTCCTTATAATCTTGTGAGTTTCTCAATGAGACTGTCATTGGTTTCCATTCCTTTGGAAGAGATCTGAGAAATTTCAAATTGGAGTCTTTAGTCTGATAGACTCTTCCATGCAACTTAAGAGCATTTAGTAGTTTTTGGAATCTACTAAAAATGTCAGTGAGTGACTCACTTTCTTCATTGTGAAAATGCTCATATTGCTGAATCAGGAGCTGCATTTTATTTTCTCTTGCTCAGTGCCATCACAAATTATCTGTATTGTGTCCCAAACTTCCTTGGCAGTTTTGCAGTTGATGATGTTATCAAACATGTCTGCATCAACACCATTGAACAGAATGTTCATGGCCTTTTTATCTTTCATGACTTGTTCAATGTCAGGATCAGACCATTCATGCCTTGGCTTTGGAACAGATGGCTCGTTTCCTGTTGCAGCTCTCATTGGAACATGAGGACCTCTTTCTATGCAGTCCACATGGGCCTCATCTTGAGAAAGCATGTGAAGATGCATCTTTACCTTCCAATGATGGTAATTATCTTTATCAAGAAAAGGAATCTTGACTCCAACATCTTTCTTATTCATCTTGCTGAATTGTTTTGATCTTTAAACTCTTTGTAGATTAAGAGCTTGCTCTGATACCAATTGTTAGTCCCTTAACAATATAGCAAGAATTACAGAAGGGGGTTGAATGGAATTCTTGAACCTTTTTCTTGAAATAAAAATGTTCAACTCGATTAAAGATATATTTGTTTTGATTAGTACAATGCGGAATGTAAACTTAAATGAATCAAAACATAAGTAATTAAAAACAAGAGTCTTTAAAAACTTTCTGGTGGATTTAAACAATTCCACCAGAGATATATATAATATATCGAGAGGACTCTGTGTGCAGAAATGCTTACAGCTGCTTACAAATTGAACTACTGAGAATACAAGAAATGCTAAAGATTAAGCTTACAAAGATTTCTCTGTTTTTGTGTTTCTCAACTATCTCAGTTATTTTTCTATTTGCTACTCTCTTGGTTTATATAAAACCAAGATTACAAAGTCAAAAAGACTGAACAAATATAAAATCTAACAGTCTTAATCTTTGCTGCTTTTCGTCCTCTATTACCCAGTTAATGGGCTTCCACAATATGTTTGTATCCAACTCGACGGCTGTGTGTCAGCTTTCACTGTTCAACTGATGTTTGAATTCTTGATATGATCATCCGTCGACTTTCAGATCATCCGTCGATGACTTAATTGATCATCCGTCAACTGCTATGTTAAACATCCGTTGATAGTCATTTGATCATCCGTCGAAGGCTTTGTTAATCATCTGTTGGTAGCTATTTTGGCACTTGACTTCATTTCACTTATACAGAATTACAAGACATTGCTTATGTACAATTAATCAACCTATTCTGCATATCTAGTTAAAGTCAACATGACTTATATGCTACTACAGATTCTATACAAAGGTACATACATCACTGTGCTACAAACTTATTATTACATAAGCTACTCACTCAATGGATAATAAGTTAATCATCCGTCGGGACTATAATGAGTTATCCGTCGGGACTATAATTCTTATCCGTCGAGTGCTACATTATTTCACTAAGTAAAATCTACTTAGATGTTTTGTTTAAGTGATCATCAAGTACACAACATATTCACAACAAATCTTTTAGCATATCAAAATTCTCATGCATTATCTCTTTTCCAAATTAATATAAACTTGCTAACATATTAACACCTACCACATGATTATCACATAATCCTGCTTACTATCTCAAAGAATAATAGTTCAAAGAAAAATGATAAGGAATTATTAAAATCGTCCAACTTTTGCTCAACGATCTCAAATAAACCAACAATTGGTGGATGGGTTGCAACACAACCTTTCAACCTCTTTCATCACTTCCCACTATCTCTGGGAACCAATAAAATAGCAAAGGAATGGCACCAAAAGCCTAAAGCTAAACGCAAAACAGGAAACCTGAACAACTTAGCTATAAACCAGCCCAATAACCTAAACTTAACTCTATAAGAGTTAAACTATATGCGTTTATCTTATGTGATCTTCCTATGACTTATGACAATCATAAGCCTGTTTCAGTGACCAAAACCTGTAGCCTTGATATCAACCTGTGACACTCTCCAAATCTGGGGCCTAGATTTGGGGGACACTATACGATAAAGCAAACTAAAATAGGCACAACGGAATAAAATAATAAATATGATCCATTACATGCAACTGGATCGATCACTGGTTATAGTATGAAACAGGCACTAATATAAACCAAATATTATTACAACCCATAAGTCTATTTAGTTTTACAACTATTTAAATTTTATCACAAACCTCTAGACTAGTCAAGCGTCCCAAACAGTCTACCTGGAAAACACACCAAACTATTTACAAGTACAAAACTCCCGAAGAAACCTGGGACCCAGGCCTGCTCTGGCATAGCTGAAAGAATCAGAATAATAAACAAGTATGAGAAAAAGAAATGATCAGCAAGCAGTATATAGTTTATACTTGAAACAATAAAATCAATATATCTGAAGAATGAAACTGAACAACAATATCAGAGTAAACCACAACTATTATAAGCTTTAATGATAAACCATACTTTTTAATATTTTAGATTGGAATCCTCGAACGATGGTGTGTTGTCGCTGGTGATCAGCCGCGGAGTAACACCGACATGCTGAAGCATATCCAACTAAACAAAAGGGCACCCAAGGCACACATTGGCCTAGCGAGGTATTATAATCAAGTATAATACATGGCTCACACTGGACCGCCGCCGCGGCCTCTTACGCTACCATCCAATCCATAAAAACATTTTTAATCAAAGGAGCCGGATTAAACGACATCCTTAACCATATAACTCCCCATTTCTCATGGTCCAGAGTCATCTCAACAACTGATGGCGAAACAACTAGAACAATTAGTTATTCGCTAATCTCATCTCAAAGTTCCACTGTATAGAGTAATTGCAGCAAAATATAACAAACGTTTAACTATTCTGAACATAGAATAGGGAAGATATACTTTCATGATTATGATTGAACAGTCTGATAAGTAAAATGTTAAACTATTCTAAAATTAGAATAGTTTATAAAGCTGCATTTGGTATATGAATAAACAAACTAATACACTATTCTGAATTTAGAATAGGTGAAAAAACTTGCATAATAAGATTCAAAATAAATATCACTTGAATGATAAGTGAAGATAGGGATACTTGTAATTATACTACAAGAAAGTTCAGGAATACTTGCCTGGTATGCTCAATAACTTCTCACTATAACCTTGGCTTATATCTGCTGGGAAAAGAAAAATGCAAACTCAATTCTATCTTCTAAGTCTGAAGAAAATCTCATGGATAATCAAAGCACCAAGATTCTTGTTAAAGAAATAAAGATTGAAGATGCAAGAAAGAAGAAGAAAAATAGAAATGGGAAAATAGGGAAAAAAAGCAATAATCTTGCTTATGTTATAGATGCTTCTAGAAAGAAGTGTGAAAAATGTGGGTCTGAAAATCATCTAACTCACCTTTGTGAAAAGGTTGTTAGCAAGCCAACTGAAGGAGCTTTCAAATACAATGAAACAGATTCAAATGATCCCTACTCATTCTGTGACAAGTTTGACTGCATCCCTTGCAACTTGAAAGTGATGAAGAGTTGCTAAAAACTGAAAGTAGACCTTAAAGAAACAAAAATTGGGTCTACATTAGATAGGGAAAATGCACAACAATATTTGAACTCTATTTTATCTTAAATAACTCACTCTACTTCTGCTAAATCAGTTAACAAGAAGAAATTACCCAACACTGCTTGGGTCACTAAACACACCTGAATCTCATTGTGTGCAGGGCAAAGTGAATAAAGTCATATGGATTATTGACAGTGGATGTTCTAGACATATGACAGGTGATAAGGCCCTGCTATCACAGTTTGAGGAGAAAGTTGGCCCATTGGTGACCTTTGGAGATAACATCAAAGGATTCATATTGGGATATGGCAAGATTGTTTCTAAAAATATTGTCATTGATGATGTAGCACTAGTAGCTGGTCTTGAAGTGAATCTTCTCAGTGTTAGCCAATTTGCAGACAAAGGCTTTGAAGTTTTATTCAACAAAGAAGAATGCACTTTTATCAGCAAGAAAACTGGTGAAGTTGCTCTGAAAGGAGCAAGGAAAGGAAGCTTGTTTGATGTAGACTTGGACTCAACAAATAAGGATGGTATTTGTTGCTTCTACACCAAGGCATCAGAAGAACAAAGCAAGCTATGGCATAAGAAGCTGTCTAACTTGAATTTCAAGGAATTAACACCTTAGTCAAAAAAGAGTTAGTAAGAGACATGCCTAAAATGGAATTTGCTCAAGTTGAAGTTTGTGAAGCCTGTCAGAAAGGAAAAATGAAAAAAGATCTAGTCACAAGTCAAAAACTGTGAATTCTATAAGTGCACCATTACAACTTATTCACATAAACTTATTTGGGCCAGTGAATGTCTTATCAATTTCAAGGAACAAATATGCACTTGTGATGGTGGTTGATTTCTTAAGATACACTTGGGTAGAGTTCATGTACTCTAAAGATGAAACTCCACACATCATAATTGAGCACATCAGGAAGATAGAAAAACAGGCTGAAGATTACAATTATGTGAAAATATTGAGAAGTGACAATGGAACAGAATTCAGAAATGCTACATTGAATGATTTCCGCAAAGGCAAAGGCATTGTTCAAGAATTCTCAGATGCCAGAACACCTCAACAAAATGGAGTAGTTGAGAGAAAAAACAGAACATTGGTTGAAGCTGCCAGGACAATGTTGCAAGATGCCAAGTTGCCAACAAATTTCTGGGAAGAGGCTGTTAACATTGCATGTTATACTCAGAACAGATATCTCATTAACAAGGCACATGGCAAGTCACCTTACTCAATCATGTCTAAAAAAGCCTACTGTAAACATCTTCATGTGTTTGGAAGAAAGTGTTACATTTTGAAAGACAACTCTGAATATGTGGAAAATTTGACTCAAAGGTTTTTGAAGCAATTTTTATGGGATATTCACTGGAAAGAACAGCCTACAAAGTTTATGTGATTAATCAAAAGAAGATTATGGAGAGCACAGATGTGACCTTTGATGATGACAAGTGTCCAAACTTGGAATGCCTTGATGATAATGAAGCTGAAACCCTAGTATTTGAAAACCTCAACATTTATAGTGATTCTGATGGGGAAGATAAAGTTGATGCTCAACAGACATTAAATGAAGAGACTACTCAGCAGGAAAATTATGGAAATGGAAACTTATCTCAAACACCTGAATTTGAGAGCACAAACTCAGGGGGGAAAGAGAAGAAGGATCCAGTAGTCATAGCAACAATGAAGAAAATAATGAAGGCACAAGTCAACAAACGCATACAAGGAAGTGGGATAGAAGTCACACTAGAGAAGCAATTATTGGTGATCCTACTGCTGGTGTGATGACTAGAAGTTCAACTGCTAATGAGTTCCTACATGCATGTTTTATGTCTCAAGCAGAACCTAAGAAAATTGATGAAGCTCTACTGGATCCTGACTGGATATCTGCTATGCAGGAAGAGCTGAATCAGTTTGAAAGAAGCAAAGTTTGGAAGTTAGTTCCTACACCAAAAAATAAAAGCATTATTGGAACAAAATGGGTGTTCAGGAACAAGATGGATGAAAATGGTGTAGTTACCAGGAACAAAGCAAGTTTGGTTGCAAAAGGCTACTCACAAGAAGAAGGAATTGATTATGATGAAACTTTTGCTCCAGTTGCAAGACTTGAAGCAATAAGAATTTTCCTAGCAATTGATGCACATTCGAATTTTAAAGTGTATCAAATAGATGTCAAGAGTGCTTTTCTGAATGGTGAGCTAGAAGAAGAAGTTTATATGCAACAGCCACTGGCTTTGAAGATCCATAATTTCCAAATTTTATGTACAAGTTACTCAAGGCTCTATATGGACTAAAACAGGCACCTAGAGCTTGGTATGACACCCTGTCATATTTCCTACTGAAGCATGGTTTTACTAGAGGTACCATAGACAAGACTCTCTTCTTCAAGAAATATGGTGATGATATGATCCTAGTTCAGATTTATGTGGATGATATCATCTTTGGCTCTACTAATGAAAAGCTTTGCCAAAGATTCTCCAAGCTTATGCAAAGTGAATATATGAAATGAGTATGATGGAGGAACTAAGTTACTTTCTTGGACTTCAAGTTAGTCAAAGAAGTGATGGTATCTTCATCAGCCAAACTAAGTATGTCAAGGATCTATTGAAGAAGTTTGGTATGGTTGATTGTTCACCTGCATCTACATCTATGTCTGCTACAACAAAGTTGGATGAAGATAAAAAGGGCAAAATTGTAGATATCTCAAGCTATAGAGGGATGATTGGATCACTGCTTTACTTAACAACAAGTAGACCAGACATTATGTTTACAACATGTTTATGTGTAAGATTTCAAGCCAATCCAAATGAATCACATTTGATGGCTGTAAAGAGGATTTTCATATACTTGAAGGGAACTCCAAATTTGGGATTATAGTATCCTAAGTGAACTGGTTTTGAAGCTGTTGGTTACACAGATGCAGATTTTGCTGGATGCAGGGTTGACAGAAAGAGTACCAGTGGAAGCTGTCAATTTCTTGGACAAAGACTTGTATCCTAGTATAGCAAGAAATAGCTATCTGTATCAACTTCTATAGCGAATACATAGCTGCAGGAAGCTGTTGTGCTCAAGTGCTTTGGATTTGATATCAGCTAATGGATTATATCCTAGTGTTACACAAAATTCCTATTATGTGTGACAATACTAGTGCTATATATATAGTAGCTAATCAAGTTAATCATTCTAGGACAAAGCACATTTATGTAAGGTACCATTTTATTAGAGAACATGCTACTAATGGTACCATTGAGCTAATTTTTGTACCAACAGAAAAACAATTGGCTGACATTTTTACTAAACCTTTGGATAAAGCAACTTTTACTAGACTTGTAGGTGAAATTGGAATGCTTAATTCTTCATCCTAAGGCAAGAATTTAGCTAATATTTTGCAGCAGATTAATCTCCAGTAAATAAAAATTAATTTGATTTAATTGGAAATTAACTGAAATATGAATTATAAATATTTCAAAAATCTCTGCATATTTGTTTTTCAAATTCAAATTCAACTTGAAATTTTTCAAATTCTAAGTAAACTACTCAGTTGTTAATTTACATCCTTAATATATAAAATTAACAGAAGACAGAATTTCAGAAACCTAAAGTATATAGAGAACTGAGTTCTCGATAAGTCAAAATTGACTTCTCGACAAGTCATTTTAGTACTTCTCGAGTGAGTCCTCGATAAGTCAATTTACTGACTTCTCGAGTGACTCCTCGATAGGCTTAACAATGACCTATCGATAAGTCCTTGAAGAGTTCTCTAGTACTGATAGTTCGCAGAGTTCTCTACAAGTACAATTGTTGACTTATCAATAACTCAGAACTGAGATAATTTAAATCAATAAATTATTTTGGTAAAATACCCTTGGAAAATTTATTCTAATTTTTATTTTTGAATTTGTTCAAATAAAAGTTGGAATTAATTCAGTCCACTTTTTGGATAAACTGGGTATTTATTTGACATCTCAATAAGTCAATTTTGAGTTCTCTAAAAGAGTAATTTAAAATGACTTCTCGAAATATACTTCATTTCTTAAAATGACTTCTCGATGGACAAACTCCACACGTCTATTTTTGAGTTCTCGACAAGTCATTTACTTTTTCTATAAATACCTAGACTTCTCGATACATATTTTAACTTGGAATTTTTTAAAAACTCTAAGTAAACTGTATATTTATTAATTCATATCCTAAATATATTAAGTTAATAAATAACAGATCAAAAGAAGCAAAAAGTATGAAAAGCTGGAATAATTTAATTCATTAATTATGTTCAGCGAAATACTTTTTACATACTTTGTCTATAATTACTCAAACTTATTGACACATTTACTTGCTTATGTGCATTTTTTTGATCAAATGTGGAATGTGTGAGTCTAATGTACGTAGACTAGTATATTATATGTGATGTTTTTAGAATACTGATAATAGTTGACTTTATTTGACTAAGTGCTTATTATGTGTTTTTGAATTTATTCAAAATAAATATTTCTCAGTACGGAGTATTTAATTTAATTAGTGTTCTTGAGTACTTGCATGGAGAATAGTTAAACCTTTTATGTAAGTTTTTTTTAGTACTTGCATGGGGAATAATTAAGTTAGAAAGTTAAGTCACTTTTTAACTGCCTAGATTCATGTAGTGTGTGTGGTTAAAACACTTATTCACCGGGCAACTCAAGTGTCTCTTTGGCTTCTTTTCTCCCTCTATAAAATTCAAATCCTTCTCTCTTCATTATTCATCACTATTTCTTTTTCTCAACAAACATCCTAACTCCAAACCTTCATCTTGTTCAAATCTATCCATGACCGCTCATGTATTCTACACGCTCAACAATGGTGTTTATCTTCCAACCCTTCATTTGGCTGATAATAAGGTCAATTATGACCCTTTTGGGCTTCGAGTCCGCATCAAAGGGATCATTTGCAAACCTTTTGATGTTCCCCTTGAAGTTTTTGAAGAACTCTCTTGGGATGATCAGATAAACTTTCTATTTTTCGAGGGAGAAGTCTCTCTGGAGCAAGAGAGACGTGCTTTGGTGGTTGAGCAGGAACGCCTTGCTGCTCTGGAGCTGCAAGAGAGAATCATTTCTCTTGCTTACTCCATGTCCAAAGCGTACCAACAAAGGGCAAGGAGGATTGAAGCTGAGAAGAGGTAGAGACTAGAGTAGTTAGGATTAGGGTTTAAATTGTTAAAATCTAAATCTTCCTATACTCTGTTTCAATATTAATGAAAATATTTCACCTTCTCTATTTTAAAGCTGTTTGTGTCTTGTCTGCTATGTGTTTACAATTCATCTGAGTATCATATTTTCTGTAATACTGTATGCAACTAAAAACATCATAAAGTTACATATGTTCAATGAAGTACATGGCAAACACAATTTCTTCAAGACAACAACGGGGAACTCAGACTAATCACTCGAAGCAGAGATAACACATTTGATTTCATCTGATGTATCACACATATCAATGGATAAGTAAAGTAGAATATTACACAAAATCACTTTTGATTTATGTTTTAAATCTCTTAACTTTTGTATGTCAACATCTTTGAAAATCAATTTTTTGCAAAATTCTCTGAATTTGCCTAAAATAATTGTAAGAAACTTGTTAAATACAAGATTTCTGAGATCTATGGATCACTCAACAGGCATTTGTGCTAAATTGCAATTAATACATCTTTCACAACCAAACTACAGTTCACCCAGGCACAACAACACAAACACAAACTCAAACACAATCCCACTCAGGTAACTCTCAAAAGGAACCTGTTTTACAAAAGGACATAAACCTCACAAAATGTTCTTCATTTGTTTTGTTGTTTGAGAAAAGAAGGATGTAATAAGCCAAGATCCTCATGCTTATTTAAAACTTTCAGAATTCATGAAGAGGATACTTATGCTTACTAAATCAGAACTGCTACAAGCTATTCTGAGTCATCTCCAAAGAAATGACCAGAACTTCATCTGATAATGGTCTTCACAATAGCTCATCAACCTTGTTATGTCAACCTTAAGGAAGATTTGTTAAGGGAAGCTGTCAAAGGTTCCTACAACAGCAAAGTTAAAAGAGAGTAAAGGTAATTACTCTTGGACATATAGATGAGACTATCAAAAGACTCTTACTTCCTAGATTATGCACACAAGAACCTATACTTTACATAGTATAGCAGACAAGGAAGAATCTCTTGAAAAACATGTGTTAACAGAAGCTCAGAATTCAGACAATGGAGTAGAGTACACAAGAACCTGGATGTCAAAGCCATACTGCAATTCTTGAATCTCCAGCCACACAAGAACTATTACTTCAAAATGGTGATGAAGGCGGAATCACTGAGGACATTGTGAGAACAGTTGAAACTGATAAAAGATGCAGCTGCATACTAATGTTAAATTAATCAGCTACTTCTTCAGAATCTCACAAGGTATGAAATGCATACCCATTTTTTTGATGAAATGAGTATGATTAGACCTATATGGATCACACCTAATAATATGATCACAGATAACTCTTCTCAGCCACCTCTTATTTCTATAGGTCAAGCAGCATCTGATCCTTTCATGTGAGGATGAGAGAATAGATTGAGAGAAAAAATAGAAAATAAGAGAGGCAGGATCCTTCCTGGAAAAAGGAGAGGTAGATGAGTGTGGCGCCCAAAAAACTGGGGTCAGGAGTCTCGGAAGCCACACCATCTAAACTCTTATAACCACACAAGTCACACTACAATATATAAATACTCACGCTTCACGACCCCACACTTATCACACATACACACATACACACTTACAGGTTATTGTCTTGGAAACGAACCATCATAACTAGAGTAATTGTAAACCATCAAGTGATATTTATTACAACCCAAAAGTAATTAATCTTACCGGGGAGTAACCCTTAAGTAAGGCTAGTCCGCCGGCCAAATATACGTTTCTTGTTTCTTACCTTACATAAGTCATACTTATAAATAAGCCGAACTATAAACAACTGAAAACTAATCCAGCTTATTCTGATTACCTGTGGTTGATAAGTGGCATTTTATACCACTTAGAACGTCTTATAATAGCTTAAATTGGTGTCTTAAAATCAATTATTTTGTGTATTTGATGCGTTTTTCTAGTGTTTGTGCATTTCAGGGTATTAGTTGCATTTCGGGGGAGAATTCATCAAAAATAAGCCTTGGCATGTGTCTAGCATTGCAAGAGGGAAGAGAGGAGCAGATTACAGCGAAGAAACGGAGCAAAAACAGACCATTTTCCAGTAGGGGTCTGAGCGCCCGCTCAGCTATGCTGAGCGGCCACGCAGGAAGCTGAGCGCCCGCTCAGCTATGCTGAGCGGCCGTGCAGGGACGAAAAATCAGATTTATTATTTTAGACTCCTATTTATGTTTGGCTTCCAACTTCTGAGTAATCTGAGTTTTATGGGACTCCTATATAAGTAGATTTCAGAGACGTTTCACGTGTGTTGGATCGTTGTATTAATCGAGGAGCAAAGGAGATAAGGAAGAAGACCGTTTTAGCACACCGCAACGAAGAGGAAGCATATATTCTTGTGATTCTTTATTTCGTTGTAACGTTGGATGCTAGTTTTCTTTGCTTTGAACCTATTACTCTTGTGACGTACTCTGGTTTAATATAATTAGTTTAGTTATTATTCTTTTGTGTTTATTTATCATGTTTTTATATGAACCCATGATGACGATAAGTGCTAACATGGGCTAATCGTGATCATGGGGTCGTAACGGATTTACTATGGAATTCTTTAGTTAGTTGTTTAATACCTTAGTGTGTGATGATTGTATGATATCTAGTATTGGTTGTGCGTATTCGTCTTATGTGCATCACGAACATATAAGATAGGGTGTTAATCTCTTGTGAAGCGACGGTGGATCTCGGGATTTAGAACTTGCCATGCTAGCATAGGTTCTTGTACGAGTCTGCATGATTAGTGGGTAACTCTAACCATTTTATTCGCCCTGTGTAATCAAAAGGAATAACTTGTTCTTAAATCATTATGTTGTCAATTTCTGTAGACATATAGGGACTCAACATAATTGATGCCTATTCAACTTCTATCTTAATTGTGGATGTTTGGTAGAATGGTATTAGTACAATGAAAGTTGGCTTTTATCCGTTTCGTGTTATTCGATTAATATCATCACTGTTGCATGCTAAGGGTAATAACAATAACTATTGAAGGAAGTAGTAATGAAGTTGTGATCAAATGAGTGTTTTAATATTGTTAATTCGAAGTGTTAATTAAGTAGTTAATTTTAGTAGTTAATTGTAGTTAATAATTAGTTACTTAAATCTAAGTGTTATTGTCTTAACATTGAGAAGTAATCATACATTGGTGAGTGAGTTTAATTGAACATAATTAGTCTGAGTCTCTGTGGGAACGAACTAGAAAGTATTCTATATTACTTGTGAACGCGTATACTTGCGTGAATATTAGCGCGTGTTTTCGCCCTAACAGTGGTACAGCACCAAATAATCTACGGAACAGCTGGCCATTTCCTACCCGTTTCATGGCTGTGGTTCTCATGGCAGGCATCTTGATTCACTGTTGTGTTGTGTCAATTTAAGAAAACAAGTGTGAGCTATAATGCCCAGCATAATAATGTACAGTATGAAAATGACTGTATGATAACATTGTATATGATAATTATGTTTTATTCGAAAATAGTTTTCCTTGGTGATACACACCTTCTTATGAAAACAATTCTTTAAGGGATTTTAATATCCTGTGAATACCTTAATAGTAATCCCAGCACCTAGGCTTGGGTTACGGTATTTCATCTCAATTCCAATTGGAAGAATTAGGACACTCGTTGGAGCCACCGTATACGATGATCAGTCGTAATACGATAATAGTAACCTTTTCTACTAGTAGAAGGACGACACCTTCGTAACCCGATTATCACCCTTGCCCCATTAGGGCTATGTGTCCCATTTTCGGGTATACACATACTTGACAAGTTCCTGAGTACACTGAGTAACTTCACTTGTGGTACCTTTGGTAGTCCATCTAGCACACATAGTACCAGAGTCTATCCCTCCCTTGTCCTTTAAAAGAATTCTATCAATCTCGAGAACTCAAACCACATCGAAGTTCCCCAAGCGTTTTGCTTGTTGATAGAAACAGCTTATCTCTCTAAGATATAAGTGTATATATGTATATACGTACTTCCGAGAATTTCGAAGGAAGTACTAAGGATGTGAGTTGACCGTTGTCAACAGATAATTAATAAGGGGGAAAAGTTTCTCCTTGAAACTATATTCAACATATTAAATAAGTCGGGATAATATTCATCGACGATCTGAAATTATTCGAATGATATTCTGAAATCAGAAAGTATGTTTTAAATCAGGATCTATGATTTTTAAATCAATAATAAACCATTTAATAAATAATAAATAATTAAATGATAATCGATAAATAATTAAACCTCGAATGGGTTTACTCTCTGAAAGAATATTTAAAATAATATTTCTCAACTAGTTTGTGTCTCCATAATTAATAATCTATATTGATTAATCGGGTTTGAAATAAATAATCGTTGGAGTATACTACTCCCATAATAATGAATAAGTATATAGTATTTATTATTCGAACAATAAAATATAGTTGAGGGAATATGATCGTTGGGAAATCGTTTTAATAAAAGTTCGAGGTGTTTTAATGTTTCGTAAGTGGACGTTGAGTCCCTTTAAAACGTACTACTATGGACTTATAACCGTCCTATAATATCACCGGAAATGATTTCCGGGTTTTATCTTAAATTCCGACCGACTCTCGGTCTTATATAATACGTCACGCTTAAAGCGAAATAACATTTCACGATATATACTTTATCATACAACATCGCTACATTATGCGAAATTTCAACAACTACGTATCATGGCAAGCATGGTATTTATGCAATGATAGTAAAACAATCCTTTCACAACACAACATTAAAATGGAGTTGGGTTCGTAAACTTGCATGGGTATCTCGAGGTGGAGGATGCTCTAGGTTCCGCTCGGAAATCTATAACCATAAACACATTTCATTTCGTTAGGTCCCGTTCTAATTTACAGTGACTCGCACTCATGTGCTACTTATTATGCACCCTCTCATCTTATACTACCCTTATTATTCCTTTAAGTCATATTCACATTATTGTCGCTTCATTTTCCTAAGTATCTTGGCTTTATTCTTATTATCGCCGTCGGCTCCGCTTATGGATTCTTACGGTTTCTACTCGCGTGGTCTCGGCTCCGACATTTTTATAAAATTGAGAAATCATTATTTTCACTTGAAATTTTTATGGAATTTAGGAAACTCAATATTTTACACTCTGTAAAAATTTCATGATTTATGGACACTTTTAAGTCGATCCTTTATATTTTCAAAGTTCGTAATTCGTAGCAGTTTTTGTCGACTTTTACTAAAACGGTCATAACTTTTGATCCGTAAATCGGAATCAAGCGATTAAAGCGCCTAAATGATCCTTATAACATTTTCTATCCTAAAAAAAGGTTATTTTTCAAGAAACTATAGTTTAAAACTTCGGTATTTTCTGCAGAAACTTAAAGTTACGATTCGTTGGTTTTAACGGAGTTACGTTTACGATCGGGGTTTCGTTTACGCCCTAACTCTTAACACAACCACCAACAATCATCATATCATCATCAAAACACAAACTCCTCTCAAGAACATCATGTTCTTGAGGCAATAACAACCAACCTTAAATCTACTTAACTTAATCATCAAGATTTCATCAATAACACTCATTACACTAGTTTTACTACCACATACTAAATGGATCTAAAAAATGAATCTTAAATAAAGTTGGGCAAAAGATTTTTACATTTATTGAAAGCTTGAGATGTGTTCTTGAGGATGCTGGAGTCTTGGAAGTGCTTGGTATGATTTTTAGAACCTAAAACCACCATTGAAATCAAGAAACCAAAGGGAGGTTACTATTCACACTATTCACTAGTGAGTTTCTTGAATTTATTTCACCCATCAAACCTTGATAAAAAGAGATGAAAGAATTTTCTTACCTTAGTTTAATTTCTAGGAGGCTTGATAATTAATTAGATGATTTTACAAGAGCTAGAACTTGGAGTTTTGAATTTGATTTCTCCTTCTTTTGCATTAGGGCCGAATGGAGCATCAAGGGGGGTATTTATACTCCTCTTGGTTGCTTAGCTTGATTGATTTGCTAGGTAACTTCTAGGAAGATGGGGTGATATCTTGAAATTGATTTTATTCTCCTAGTATAGCATTCTAGGTTGATTCTTGGTTACAAATTTTAGGGACAAATCTTTGTAACTTGCTAGCTTACAAGCTAACTACAAGGTTTAGCATCCTTAGCACACTATTTTGCTAGCTAGCTTGGTCATCCTATGGTTAGCTCACAATTTGATGAAGTAACCATGGTTACTTCCTTACCATGGTTTAGTTAGTGTGTTACGTTTATTTAATCGTTTACGTATTCGCTCGGTTGCTTAAACGTTTTCGTAATACTTACTCGTAAATGGTTCGCGACGTAATTCCTTCCGTATTCTTTCCTTATATTTTTAATTATCCTACTTGAATAAAATTTGTAGGGTTTTAATCTCGTAATTATATTGTGATTTCCGTAATCCTCGATGAGTCGTAAATACGGTCATTTTTCAAAGTTCGTTTTCTTCGAAAACTAATAGTGTTTACATACACTCATTTTGTACGTATAATCGTAATATCAACTCCAAAACTCATTTTCTCATGTATTACATAGTGTGGGCTCAAAAGTTTTTCCCGTCCGTCAAGGTTACTATTCATTTAAACATTTTACAAGGTCTCAAAAATTCGAGTTATTACAATGAGTGTCTGGATTTAGTAATCCTTGTAAGGAAACTCTAACTCTTAAAAGTCATGAGACTAGTGCAGTGAGAAGTAGCGAGACTACTTATTAAAAGAACATAGCGTTTAGGACTTGTTACTAAAAGACTTTTTCTGCATGTCTGAGTAAATCTCCTATTCTACCTGTTGAAATCACTATAGCTTGAAGCTGCAGATATTGTTCTAAATGAACAGTGGAAAAAGCTTGAACAACATGCATCTAGTTGATTCTTTCCACCTCAAGATAATGTCAAAAAGGGGGAGAACATATCTAAATGCGAAAACAGCTGATGGATGTTGCAAGACAATAATACTCTCTTCTTTATAGGGGGAGAGAAGAGTAAATCTAAATGCACTGGGAAGACTGAGTTCTACATTTAGTTAGAGTTTTGACATCATCAATCAGAACTTGTGCATACTTTCATAATGAACAAGTTGGGGGAGATTGTCATATATAAGTGATGATGTCAAAGATTACTGAAGATAACAATATCATTAGTGGCCCTGGTCAAAGTGTGAAGCATAGCCAAATGGACATCTGATCTAGGGAGAATAATGAACTGTTACTTTTCATAATCTGTTAAGCTTGGGGGTAGTCTTGTTAACAGGCATGAATGTGTGTTAAGCAATCTTCTCACCAATTGGGAGAGATTGTTGTGCAAGACATGCATGTATCTAAACAAGACTAAATCGTTTTGTCAACCCTAAGTAAGTTGTGTTATTATCTTAATTTGTATTTTGTACTTGTAACATTTAAAGTCTGTAAAAATGTCAAAAGAGCAGACTGGAGCCTTTTTCTATAAACAAGATCAAGCCTAAGAATTTTATCTGGAAGAAGATCAAGAGATCATGCCTCAGAAGAATTATAAAGAAGCTTGGAGTTGAATAAAGTTGTTTTAGGAAAAATACTTTAAGTCAAGATCTCTAC
The DNA here is from genome assembly GCF_009905375.1 of Apium graveolens. NCBI lineage: Eukaryota > Viridiplantae > Streptophyta > Magnoliopsida > Apiales > Apiaceae > Apium > Apium graveolens. Next base: position 236,393,214 of record NC_133649.1, on the reverse strand, counting down.
AAGTCACAGATTTAATGTTATAGAGAAGTCATTCCAAAACTCCAGAATGGCTTATAGAGAACTCAGAAAGCTTACAGAGAAATCAGAGATATCGACAAGCAAATCGAAGATGTGAAGATTGGAGATATCGACAAGTCATTTCTTCACTAGAGAACTCAGAGTTATCGACAAGTCTACATTCATTAGAGAAATTTGAGTTATTGATAAGTCTAAGTCTACTAGAGAACTTAGAGATATCGATAAGTCAAAATTCACTAGAGAACTCTAAGTTATCGACAAGATAAAGTGAAGACATGATTTAATAATGTCAGCTGTTTGCATTAAGATTTAATAATTTTCTCCTCCTTTTTTGGCATCATCACCAAGCAGTAGAGAAAGAATCAGCTGCATTGAATTCGGTACTTCTGTAAGTTGATCAGACATTTGAACTTGTTTAGCTTCCAATCTAGCTTGACTGGCTTCAATTGCATTCTGTCTGACAACTATTGATGCAATTTGTTTCTGAATTTTCTGATGAGTAGTCAGCCTTGAAGCAATCAATGATTCTTTGATTTAGTTGATTTGAGAAGTGGTTTATTCTTGAGCTGTATGTAAGGATCTAACAACTAAAGTTGATGCTTTCAGATGATTCAGCATATCAAAATTCCCAATCTTCTGTTCTATTGTTTCCAGATGTGCAACAGCTTTTGTTCTGGAAATAGGATATGTATCATCTTTCCAATGAAGATTCCAGAGATTATCAAAATAATCATATTCCTTCTTAGCATCTAACTCTTTCATTTTCTGTTGTCTCATTTGCATAGGCATATCTTCAGGGAAGAAAAGATCATCATCAGGATATATAGTAGTATTAGAAATATTAGCTTCTTCACCATCATTAGATTCTTCAATAGCAACTGGATTTTGCACTAATTGCTGAACTTCATCACCGGCTTCAACATGTAGAATAAAATTAGAAATTGGTGCATTATGTGATCCAACAACTTCAGAAGCTTCCATACCATCAGCAGTTAACTCCACATCTTCAAGAATTGTAGATAAATGAACTTGAGCTTCAAAATTTACTTCCAGGACCTCATTTCCTATAGAATGTTGTGGTGATCCTGAAATGAATGAAACCTTATGAATGGAATGTTGTGCTATTTCATTTTCAGTAATAACAGGGATTTTCTCAAGTGATGGAAAAGCAGAGTAAATGGACTGTTTTTCAACAATAACAGGGATTTTCTCATGTGGTGGAATAGTAGAATGTATGGACTGCAAGAAAGTATCAGTACTTAGACTTGCAAGGAGATTAAAAGCACTTGGTACATCAGAGTATATTTGAGATTCAACAGACTGTTGTTCAATATCTGTTTCTTTAGTACTTTGTGCACCTGCAATCATATAACAAGTAAAACTTAATCTCTTTATTCTTTTAAAGTAGTCTCACTACTCCTCACACCACACATCTCATGACTTTTAATAGTCCAAGATTCTTCATAAGGATTACAAAATCCTATCTCCCATCGACCTTTCCTTTTGCCAAGAAGGATCCCGCCTCTCTTTAATTCTGTTTTTCTCTCAATCTTTTCACACATTTCACAGAAAAAACTCAGAAAGATTGTCCTACGGAAATAAGAGGTGGCTAAAGAAGGATGATTTGTGGTCATACAACTAGAGGTAGTCCTTAAATAAGGTCTAGAAGTAATCATACCAACAAGATTTATATCATAAAAAATAAATGCTGAAAAGACTAAATCAGTATTTAGAATAAATGCTGATAAAGTAATAACAGTATTTATACCTTGTGAATCTGAAGTCACAATTAAACTCACAGTTAACACTATAATTATGACAGTTGTTGTTCACCAAAAATGAGAACCTCCATTTGAATTGGAGAGGATTTGACCAGGTTACTATCATGTACCATGATATCAAACCTTCTTCTTCTTGTAAAGAACTAACACTTGAATGTGTTTATTAAAAGCTCTCACAGAGTCTTCAGTAAAAGCTGATGAAACCTCCGTGTCTCTGTTAGTATCATTAAGATCTACATTAGCAAGTAGTCATTAACCAACTGAATGTTGTTTCTGAGTGGTGAGCATAATTCAAGAATTATGTGACTTGATTTTTGGCAACATTTGAGAAATGGATTCAAGTGTTTCAGTTGTAAGAAGAAATTTAAGATGTAAGATGCGTTAATTTTAAGAAATGAGTGTGAACAACTTTCTTGAATAAGAAAAAAAAAGTCTCAAAAGTATGTCTTGAATAGACATTTTAGATAGTCAAGTACACTCAAAGACTATAATTCGCATTGGCTAAGAATTAAATCTTTCATAAATTTCTTCTTTAACAGCAGTTACTTCCTGTAGTGTGCTCAATCTGTACTGCAGTGCACATATGAACTTAAACAGAGATTAGTTTCTTCACATGCACTATTAAAAATATCTGAAATTAAGCATGCAGTACTGATTTGAATATGTACGGTCAAAAACATTCAAGTACAAATAAGATAGTAAACATTCATTCACTTAAAGAGTCAAAGAAGGCAAAAATATTTTCAGTAATTAAGAAGCAAAGTACAAGATTCTATAGAATTTTAAACATAAAATCCTAAAACAATCTAACTACTCAGACTTTTTATTCTTTTCATCTTCTAGTTTTTTCATCAACCTACGACGATAAATCCGAGACATGGTCAATGCAACTAAAAGATATTCCACTAACTCACTGTTTAATTAAAAATACCGTGTAACCATTTATTTCGAATAAATTCAAAATAATCAATGAAATATAACAGTCAATCATGGTTCGACCATTATCAGTATTTTAATTACGACTATCAGGATTTATCAGTCAACACTGGTTTGAGCAATATCAGAATTTATCAACTACTGACAGGATCTATTAGTCAAAGAAAGTTTAACCAATAACAGAGCATGTACACATAATCAATAGTTCAACATGCAGTTTTCACATAGGATTCACAGAAGATAATTGCATGTTATCATGGTATCAACATTTAGAACAATAATCAGTATCTAACAAGTACTAACACATAATAAGATACCATGCTTCAAGATATCAGTAGTCTTAAATATTAGAGTTTGAGAATTGTCCTGATATCATTCCCAATTCATTCACCAATCTTGTGAAAGTAGCTTCACGGAGAGGCTTGGTGAATATATCTGCTACTTTCTAATATGTTGGAACAAAGACCAATTCCAGTGTACCTGCTTCCACATTGTAATATCCGGGAAAATTATGTGAATATTTTGTGTTAACTAAATAAATATAATGTGTTTTATGAGTTTTAAAAGATTATTTCCATGATATTACGTGTTATAGTTGTTATTTTTGGCCCCGCAAGGACCATACAATTTTTCGATTAATTATTGTGTGTTTGAAATGTATTTATATGAATCAATCTGCAATCAGGACGCGTGTTTATTTGCGTCTTTATCGAGGTACTCATTTTATCTCGTTTTATGTGTGTTTGAACGTTTATGTGTTTTCGGGGTTTTCTGTTAATTTAGGAATCGTTTCGATTTTTCAAAAATCAACGGACCGGGACCCCGCCGGGACTTCAAACCCCACAAAATTCATATTTTTATTTTTATAAAATCATTCATATTTCAAATACCCATTATTTTTGCATTTTTGAATTATTCATAATTTTTTAGGAATTTTGACAAAAATTTTGTATTTATCGGATTTAAAAATTATTCCCCATAATTATTTTTTTGGTCCTAATTATTTTAATTGGGGGATAAAAACACCCTAAATTAATTTTGGGGGTATTTATTTTTCAAAAAGGATAAATAGCATAATTAATTATTTTATTTCATTTTATTTTTATTAAAAACAAAAATCAAGAATTTTGGGGGTGAAATTAATTCAAGAACAAAGAATCAATGATTTTGGGTGATTAAGGAAGCCAAATCTGATGTTCTAGTAACCAAAAAAATCCTCTCAACGAGCCCGTTAATTTGATACCAGTTTTAGCACCTGAGATTGAGTAATGGTAAAAATCAATTTTAGTGTTCTTGATCTTGAAATTCGTTTTTGATTTTGAATGATTATTGATTGAATTTGATGTTAGAAATAGCTTCTTCATGATTTATAGGATCGATTTGAGTATAAATTTATGATGTTTAATCCCGGGAATGATTAAGTCGAAGTTCTTGTGTTCTTTAGTTTTTGACTTTAAATTTATAAATTATTTGATGTTTAAACTTATTCAAATATGTTTGTTTGAATTCCAGGATTACTTTGAGACATATATCTGTGAGTTTCGTTCAGTATTAGGGGTAATCGGATTTTTCTGATTGCTTCGCCGGTTTTTGGGTATGTTTTGATCGGATTTTGTGTTCCAGTAGTTGATCGATATTTTAGGAGATGGATTCGTGTTTCTGGAATTGTGTTGATTCGTTTGGGTGTTGGAAATTGATCAAAACGATCCGGTTTGGGTGTTGATATCATAGTTGATATAGCTGCAGAGATAGATCTATCTGTAGATCAGGCATTCTACTTTTGGGAATCAATTATGTATAATTATAACTTGTGGAAGATAATGGCAATTAACTGTAAACTTATTAAGTAATCATTTTAGGTTGTAATAACTTTTAATTTTTGGATTCAAGGACTTGTTCTTATTTCAATTTCATCTCTGGTGTGTGTTAGTGTGGGGTCACAGCATGAGGTTATTTATTATTAATAAAGTTAAGTGATATTATGGAAAGAAAGACCGTGACGACCCGGATCCCCGGCCCCGGATCTGGGGGTGTTACAGAATTGGTATCCCTTATACTGGGATGAAGTGGGGGAGCGAAAGATGCTTGGACCCGAAGTGGTCCAAAGGACCAAAGACATAGTGGATCTCATAAGAGGAAGGCTTGTAGCAGCCCAAGACCGACAGAAGAAGTATGCAGACTTAGCCCGAAAGGACAAAGAATATGAAGTAGGGGACTTAGTACTGCTAAAGGTATCCCCTTGGAAGGGATTGTTGAGGTTCGGAAAGAAAGGGAAACTAAGTCCAAGATACATTGGACCTTTTGAGATACTAAGACGGATTGGGAAGTTAGCTTACAAGCTAGCCTTACCCCCGAACCTACAACAAGTTCATAATGTGTTCCATGTGTCAATGCTAAGGAAGTATCATCGGGATGCCAGGCACGTAGTGGAATACGAGCAGGTGGACATGCAACCAGACCTGACTTACGTGGAGAAGCCAGTGAAGATTATGGATAAAAAGGAGCAGGTGCTTCGGAACAAAGTGATCAAGCTAGTCAGAGTGTTATGGCAGAATCATAATATGGAGGAGTCAACTTGGGAACTAGAGAGCGTAATGCTAGAAAAGTACCCCCATTTATTTTCTATCTGATTCCGGGACGAAATCCTTTTAAGAAGGGGAGACTGTAATAACCTCAAAAAAATTTCGACTTTTTGTAACCCTTATGAATAGTGATTTTGCTGATTATGCTGATTAAGAAAACTTTTCATGCCACACTATGCAGGAGTTCTTTTATTAATATTCTAAGATCTTATTAGTACTCCATATTGTATATAAGTGTATGTAAAGATCGTCAGAATCCAAATTCGAACGTTTTGATTTTTCCCGAAAATCCACCAGATACTGAAAGAATTGAGTATAAGGTAACATGATTAAAAGGATTTAAATTCAAGGATTATAAGAGAGGATCATAAAAGGAATATAATATATTGAGAAAGGTTAAGGGAACCCAAGTAATAAGATCCCGGATATGATCCCTTAAACGATTAGCAAGAACGAACGATAAACGAGTCGTAAAATAATTAAATGACAAGTACTGCAAGAGAGATTAGTGCAAGGATTAAGGATGATAATCAAGCATTTAAGCAAGGATTAGCATAAGAAGATGCTTCCACTACCAAGTGATGACAAGTGGCAAATGATGAAGTCACCAAGGTGATGTCATGCTTAGCACTCCACTCACTTTAATCAATCCATTTATCACCCAAATATCCCATTCACTTCCATTTTCCACCATAAACTCATTTAGCAAAGTAAAAACCCTCCCAAGAAGAAGAAGCTCTCGGCCTTCTTCATTTTTCAAGAAGAAAATTTCCAAAAATCAAGATCCAAGCTTTGTTAAATTACAAGGTAATTATCCAAGGTCCCTTATGATTAGTTATGGCTATCCTAGAAGTTTAAGCCTCCAATTCTTCATGAATCTCTTCCAATAAATCAAGGAAGAATACAATGAGTAGTGTTTTCAAGTTACTAACTTTGTTTTCTTTGATTTTCCTTTAAGATCGAAGCATTCCTAAGCTATCTCAAGGCTTCTTAAGGCTTCCTAGCTACTCTAATCACTCCAAGGAAGGTATAACACCTCCAAACCCTAACTTCACTTTGATTATTAGGTTTATTGTTATAGTAAATTTGAAGCATGATGCTTGTGTATTTAGAGTTTGGATTGGATTTGTAGTGATTTGGATGTTGGAATCTTGTTTATAGTTAATGAAACTTAAGTATAGTTAGTAGTTCATGTTTGGGGTTGAATGAATTGGAAAATCTTGAGATTTGGGGACTGATGTAGTAAGTTTTGGATGAGGGTTGGTTGTATTGTTGGTTGTGAGTGGAATTGTGGTTGTTTGGAGTGGTTTAAAACTTGGTAATCGCGTAAACATAGTCGTCGTAATGCCCAATTTCATACAACTGCTTGTTCTTAGTGTTCGGGACAGAGAGCTAACTGTTTAATCTGTGACTTTTCCATGTCTAGCTAGATTATGTCGTAAGCTTCGTTTTGATATGTGGTTCGCTTAAATCCGATGTACGGTTTAGGAGAAACGACCGTTTTAAGTAACGGCGTTTCGCGAACGAACCATTTCCCCTCGCCTTACTTTGAAACCTTGGTTAAGGTCCTTAAATGACTATTTGGAGTATGAAACAATTATGTAAGGTCAATAGGTCAGTTGGTAGAGTATTCGCGAAAGAGTCGCCTTAAAATTCATAACGGTTAAGTTATTAAAATTGGTGGAGCCGAGGGTACTCGAGCGACTTATGTGAATCGTTAAGCGCAAAAGTGAACGTTAGGGTCTAATTGGTTAAAGACTAGTTTCTTAAGCGACCGTGGTTTAATTCCAACTTATATGTTGTTTATAGGTTACCAGACTCGCCCCAGGCCTTTTACCACCCCCAGTCGCTCAGGCAAATTTTCTACCCGTTATACTGTTGTTGTGATGTAAATATATCGATGCATTATCTTGAGATAAGTGCATGACTGTTATTAGCAAATCTTGAGATATATTGGAGTATGTTGATATGGAATATATATGCATGTTGTGAAAATCTTGATATTCTATTATCAATTCAAATGCTTATAAGCTGCATAATACATATGCTAGAGATAAGCAGTAGTTGCGTATACCCTTAATATAGGGGACCCAGAGGTGAACATTTTTCTAAACCGGGAGTTGATGTTCCCGATTATAATATATATATTTATATATATATAGTTTTCTATAACTATTAATTGAATAAGTTATATTCGATAGTTTGAATAATAATCAAACTTATTTTCGATTATTCAAATAAAGATCGTACTTTCGTATAAGTATATCTTTGGTTATTTATTATTCATTTCAAGTAGGAGTTTTAAAACTTTTACTTCAATTATTTTTATAAAGATTATCCTTATGGGAATATTATTTAAATAATAATATTCAGATATTTTCTAATATATCGGGATTGATTTATTTTATTAAATCATCATTACTCTAAACATTCTTTAAAATGTTTTCGAGTCTTCAAAATGATTTTAAGAGTTAGAGTGGATCCCAAAACTCATTTTTAGATTTAAGATCTTCCTTTTGAAGGGGATTTAAACACTCGCTCAAAACCTAAGGGACCCGACTCTTTGGTGTATTTTATATTCGCAACGAGGTTGCTGTTTTGAGAAAACATTTTGATTACTTGCCCAACATTCGGGAAGAAAGTCCATCTATTTGAGTCGGCATAAGCAACATGGGCTCAGTGGGCATCCATGAAAGTGTAAGTGGCTCAGTGGGAGTCCATCAATGCATAAGTGGTTGGGTGGCAGTCCAGCATAGGTCCTAATGCGGCCAGGGTGATGACCAGTGGGGAATTCGTCCATCTACTAGTAGAAAAGGTTACTTATCGGTATCTTTGCCTGATTAGCAAAATATCAGGTTTATGCCAAAGTATCTTCTTTACAAAATTCTTGGGAATGACAACTCTGTTTATACTTATAATAGCAGAAGAGTGTATGAGATGTATATATATAGGTATATATCATCGGGACTAATGAAGTATCTCGTAACTTCATTCTTTCAACCGATATTTCAAAGACTGAATCCATTCAAGTCTTATCTTGTAGTCTCATCTATGTGACGAACTTCGAAAACTTATTATACTTTGAGCAGTGGTAGTTCAAGTAGTTTCCTAAAATGATATAAGTATAGTGAAGTATTTGGTAACTTCATCTCCCTTTTAGCTTATATCCAGTAAGTAATTATCTTACACTTTATAAAGGTTTCCAGTAAGTTATCTATTTAGATACTTACATTATTGATTAAACTATATATTATCTTGCGAACTGTAATGTTCACTCTTGCTTCATTTCTTCATCATACAACAACAGTTAGGAAGGATGGCCAGACTCAAGCAGACCCAGCGCAAGAGCATGGGAAGCATCCCGCGCCTTCCCGTTGATATCATAGCTGCTATAGCTGCAGAGGTAGATCTATCTGTAGATCAGGCATTCTACTTTTGCCAATCAATTATGTATAATTATAACTTGTGGCAGATAATGGCAATTAACTATAAACTTATTAAGTAATCATTTTGGGTTATAATAACTTTTAATTTGTGGATTCAAGGACTTGTACTTATTTCAATTTCATCTTTGAGACTATAACGTGTTGTGGTGTGTGTTAGTGTGGGGTCACAGCATGAGGTTATTTATTATTAATTAAGTTAAGTGATATTATGGAAAGAAAGACCGTGATGACCCGGATCCCCGACCCCGGATCTGGGGGTGTTACATAAACGTACCGAGATCTATGTTTTAATAATTTGACTTATGTGTTACGTGAAGTATGTGATTACGTTTTATACGAATAATATGATTACATGTTACATGATATGCATGTTATCTGTTTATAGTTTTAAAATATCATGATTAGTTATAAACGATCGGGTAGACATCAAGACGTATAGTTACGTCAATTAAGTTGGTTCTGTCAATTAAGATAGTCCTTTTGTTTATAGAATCGAGTTGCAAGGAGCACAATCCAATATTAGACGGAGTTGACATTATCCTCATCTGCAATTTTTTGCTTGATAATCAATTCTTTTTCACTGAAGTCTACTTTACAAGCCTTGAACACAGGTGACCCTACCTTTTTCAGCATTGCTGGAACATTTTCATTCTCTGTTGTTTTTCATTTATCCCTTATGTTTTTCTTTTTGTTGTTCAAAGCATCATAATCAAGAAGAATAACAATGTTTGCACATGGTTTGTTTTTCTCATGGTACTGACCAACCAATTCAGATACATTATTGAAGGACTTCAACTTTACTTCAGTTTTCTCCAGTTTTTCCCTTAGCACAGCCTCAATCTCATTTGCACACTTGATCTTGTTCTTCAGATAACCATTTTCTTGTTTCAGGGCTTCAAGCTCTACTATCAATAATTTAGTTCCATATTTTTCATTCTCAAGCTTCTCATTCATTTTTATCAGTCTGCTCACTTCTTCATTTGCAGCCACCATGCTTGTATGAATGTGAAACATTTATGTACTCATCTTTTCAACAGTTTCCTTATATTGATTCACATTTAAATCAATGGTGGTAAGAGTTGGTACCTGTGATTTAGATGATGATGATTCTCCTTGCTCCAAGGCCATGAGTGCATAGTTACCAAGTTCTTCATCTTCATCATTTTCAGAGTCATCCCAACTTTTACCTTCTGCGATATAAGCTTTGATTTGTTATTTCTTCAAAAGAGCTTCATACTTTGCTTCAAGTTCAAGATAAGCTTTATCTTTCTTTGCCTTCTTGGGTTTCATTGCATTCTGTAGCAAAGTGGCCTAGTTTATCACAATTGAAGCACCTTATCTTAGATCTGTCAACAGATCCAGTTTTGTAGTCATTCTTGCTATCAGAATTGTACTTCCCTTTTTCCTTCCAGCTGTTGTCTTTGTTGAAAGACTGTCCTTTACTCTTGAAGTATCTTGGCTTCTTTACTCTAATATTAGAGAATTTTCTAGCCAAATAGGCCATTAGCTGATCTAGCTTATCCAGTTCTTCAAGAGTATAGAACTCATCTTTTTCCAATTCCAGAATGACTTGCTCCTATGAATCATTTGTTCTTTGCTCACTTGTTGAGGCAACTGGAGTTTGAGATCTTGGTTCATCATTGGATGTTTGGCTTTCATTAACAATTAAAGCACTTGAGCCATCCATAACATGTCCTTGACCAGATCTCAATGATTTCCTTTGAATCATCTCTAGTTCATATGTTTTGAGAATTCCATATAGAACTTCCAGAGTTATTCTGCTCAAGTCTCTTCCTTCCCTGATTGATGAGATTTTCTGTTCCAAATGATCAGGGAGAGTAAGCAAGAACTTTAGGATCACTTCTTCAGCTTCATAGTATTTGTCATGAAGTTGCAAGTCATTTATCAGTTTATAGAATCTTTCAAACACATCAGTAATGCTTTCCTTTGGCTTTGCCATAAAACCCTCATACTGTGAAATCAGTATTCTTCTCTGGTTTGACCTAACTTCCTCAGTTCCCTCACAGAGTATCTCAATCTTTTCCCATATTTGCTTGGCAGTGCCACAGTTGACAATGTTGTTGTACATCACATTGTCAAGTGACTCAATCAACATTAGTTGCAAGCTGTTATCCAGGGAAAATTTCTCCTTTTCAGGGTCACTATACTCAAAAGGATCTTTTGGAGTAAAATGGGCTGGGATAACCATGTCTCCATCTGTAGATTCCTCAACTCTAACCATGGGAATGAAGGGTCCATTCTTGAGGATCTGAATGTAGAGTGGATTGGCCATCCTGATATACAGCATCATTTTCTTTTTCCAAAGAGTGTAGTTAGCTTTGTCAAAGGTAGGGATTTTGATGCTACTGATTTTCTGTGTATTCATTATTCCAAGATCTTGAATCTGTTTACTTTCAGATTTTGCTCTGATACCACTTGTTAGGTAATGAATAACACACAGGGGGGTGAATGTATTTTACTATTTTTGTGCTTTTCTTGAATGTTTATGGTTGAACAAAGTAAATTAAATCTTGTAGTGAAATGTGTTCATGCAGAATTTAAGCTTGCAGAAAATAAAGAACCCAGATCTTCAAAACTTACTTAATTTTATATTAAAATTAAGACTGTTTTACTACAAAATTTTTAGGCTCTTTGTTGATAAAGAGCTTAGCTTCTCCTTGAGAGTGTTACCAAGAAATTTGATCTAAATTGTTACAACTAACTAAAGGACCAGTGTTAAATTTATAACTTAGTTAACTGCTAGTTTACACAGTGTGTAACAAGACATGCTATTAGTTTTTCTAAACTGCCACTTGTCATTTTTATTTATAGAAAAGTAGATCTTCCATTTCTGGCTTAGCATATCTTTAGCATCCCGTGTTCACTTTGATCTTCCTTTGTCAGTTAATATTTACCATTGATCTTGCACATTCTTCAAGCTGCTTTTTGTAGACTTGTCAATCTAGCTGGTCGGATTGTTTGTTGATTGTTTATCTTGAATATTGAACTGGTCTGTGATTCTGTACTTTAAGAATTTTACTCGAGATCTCCAGTTTAGGAACATAGAGATCTTGACATCTCGATAAGTATAATGACTTATCGAGATCTCTAATGTTGTAGTGAATTTGACTTATAGAGGTCTCTAAGTTCTCGAATGAAACTTTAGCTTATCGAGATCTCTCAGCATCATGTCTTCACTTTGTCTTGTCGATAACTTAAAGTTCTCTAGTGAATTTTAACTTATCGATATCTCTGAGTTCTCTAGTATACTTAGACTTATCGATAACTCAGAGTTCTCTAATGAATGTAGACTTTTCGATAACTCTGAGTACTCTAGTGAAGAAATGACTTGTCGATATCTCCAATCTTCACATCTTCAATTTGCTTGTCAATATCTCTGATTTCTCTGTAAGCTTTCTGAGTTCTCTATAAGCCATTCTGGAGTTCTGGAATGACTTCTCTATAACATTAAATCTGTGACTTGTAGAGATCTTGACTTAGAGTATTTTTCCTAAAACAGCTTTATTCAACTCCAAGCTTCTTTAGAATTCTTCTGAGGCATGATCTTCTTGATCTTCTTCCAGATAAAATTCTTAAGCTTGATACTGTTTATAGAAAAAGGCTTCAGTCTACTCTTTTGACATTTTTACAGATTTTAAATGTTACAATTACAAAATACAAATTAAGATAACAATACAACTTATTTAGGGTTGACAAAATGACTTAGTCTTGTTTAGATACAGGCATTTCTTGCACAACAATCTCTCCCAGTTGGTGAGAAGATTGCTTAACACACATTCATGCTTGTTAACTAGACTAACCCCAAGCTTAACAAATTATAAAAAGTAACAGTTCATTATTCTCCTTAGATCAGATGTCCATTTGGCTATGTTTCACACTTTGACCAGGGCAACTAATGATATTATTATCTTCAGTAATCTTTGACATCATCACTTATATATGATAGTGGTTCATCAAAAGCGATCACTAGATCTCAATCTAGGCAAGGTGGAGAGAGTAAGAGAAATAAAAGATTTAAATAATTGACTGTGACTACAAAAATATAACAATTACTTTACAAGTCACAACTGCTGCTAATGAAGACAAAGGTATTCTGGAGATAGAAGTTGGTGCTGAAGCAAGTCAATATATTCAAATTCTGAAAGTAAAAGGATGGAAGACACCTCTGTTCTACAAGGATCCAAAGATTCAAGCATTTGACTCTAAGGTGAGTAGAAGAATCTTTGAAAGAGAAAATCCTGGAATTGATCATGAACAACTAAGGCAAATGGAGGAAGACTTCAAGAATTCCATGAAGACAGCAAATGATATTGTTGTTATTTCTCAAGTACTTTATGAAGATGATTCTTCTAACATACCAACCAGAGGTGTACTTATAAGGGAAGTTAGTCAGGCAGAAGATGAAAGATCTCTCAGATTTCAAGCTATTTTAACTGCTGACAAGAAGCTTAAAGGAAAAGAGAAGATATGAGAGAAGTCAAAGATTTCAAAGTCTAAAGCCAAAGTTGTTGCAAAGAAGAAATCAGTATCTAAGGAAACTAAATATAAAATACAGATAAATCTAATCTATATAGTAGTTCAAGCTTATGATATTGAAGAAATATTTGAAGAAGAAGAATCAGCCAAGCTCGCCAAAGAAGGAAGATTTATAGATCTGATTGGGCCGATAAACTGAAATAAATTTCTGACACTGCTCAAGTTAAGAAAGAAGCTGTTATTCAACCAATCACAACCTCTGATTCTACTCATGTTGTTTCTTTCTTAAACCTAATTCAAGCAGATTTATCAAATCCTGATTCTGAAGACATAGTCTCTGATAAGTCAGAACTTAATTTTGAAGAAAAGAAGAAGCTACTATGGGGAAGCAAGAAACCAGCACCTAGAATAGATTCTTCTGAAATATTAAAGAAGATTTATAGTGGAAGTTCTCGATCTAGACAACCTGGAATCACAGGTGGTCTTGGAAGATTAAATGTTGATGATCCATTTGTAGGAGATGCTTTGACTCTAAGAAAGCATTCTTATTTGACAGAAATTGGAGATAATGTAATGCTTGAAGACTTACAGAAGATCATATCAGTGCAAATTGTTATTGATCATACTGAAGAGAAAATAATCTATTTTCTGGAGTCTGGGAAAAGCTTTAGGTTGAAGCAAGAACAATTAAGAGACAAACCATGGCAGGAATTGGAACTTATTGCTACAATTCTCAAGGTAACTAATTTTGTAACTGCCAGATGGTCTGCATTCATAAAGAACCTGATACAGTTAAAGCAGAATTGAATTTCTTATAAATCAAACTACATTCCAAAGTACATTGATCAATCTGAATATGTTATTGATATGCCTATTGGAGGAGCCAAGATAGAAATGAGTCTAGGGACTAGAGTTTTAATCTTTAATCCCAATGGAAAGAAAATTGGATTTCTGGAGCTGGATGATCTATCCCTTGGAAATTCAAAGTTATATAATCTCAGGGCTGCCATTTATCAGAATGATGAATCAACAAATGAACTAAGGGAACATAAACAGAGGATGCAATGGTATTTGGATGTTATGGAAGAGAATCTGTTGAGGAAGTTTCTTGAAGATTTTCCAGATTGTGTTAGAGTTCATAATGTAGAGTAAAATTTGATATTCACCGAAGTAAGATTGAATATGCATACTTAATTCCTGCATTTAGATATTTTTGACATCATCAATTGGAACTTGTCCATATTTTCATAATGAACAAGTTGAGGGAGATTGTTAGGAGCAATTGATGATATCAGCAGAAACTATCAGAAGTTCACATCAGAACTTATATCAACGGATGATGATATCAACGGATAATGATATCAACAGATCAACGGATGATGTAATTAGTATTTATCACATCAGTAGATCTTCGATAAGGAAAAGGAAAAAGGAACTCAAGGCGGTGAAGGACTTTATCTCAGAAGCATTGTATTAGGTTTCCTTTTTGTTAATAGAATAAGATTCCTTATACATTGTGTAGTTGTGCTCTATATAAAGCACATATTAGGTTCATGCTATATGCATTGCGACATTGTTATATTTTTCGCATAATCTAGCAGGTCTCAAGGATATTTGTTCATCCTTTTAAGAGAGTACGTTTGTAATCTCTTTTTTATCTGTTAATATAAAAACCATTAATTCTATTGAAGCTTTGTCTAATTAATTGTATTAACTGTATTCACCCCCTCTACAGTTGATTAATGGCCTAACATACTTGGACCTCATAGTCATTATTATTCAAGAAATATTATGTTTGTACATATATCAAGTCAAAACTTTTGTCTGAATTGTCGGTAAAGATAAATGATTTTTACGGTCGTTCCGAAAGGCTGTTTTAACGTTCGAAAGATCCGAAATGATACTTAAATATATATTTTTGACTTGAAACTTGGGATTTGACATACATATATTTATTTCTAATATTGGTAGGAATTTCATAAATTTTCATGGCTTTTTTCTATGACCCCTAAAATCCGTACGTAACTAATTTATCGGTCGCTTAAACATCATAGATGGTGAAATAATTTCAAGGTGAAATTTTTACCATGATCTCCTGGGATTATTCAATTTAATAGAAAAATGTATTTTTTATTCATTTTTCTCATATTTATTCACTTTATTTTGAGATGTTTAAATATGGAATAAGTAAGGAATGTTTTTGTATGATAAAATCAGTTGTACAATAGCTCTTGGATGTGTGCAAAGGTCAGCCAATAATTTTCCATGATTTAAGAAAGCTTGTTCCCATTTTTTGTCACATTTTGGCCTACTTAAATACACTTCCTCACTTGCATTGTTGAAGCCATTTTGAGCAAGAAAAATTATGGAGCTTTGCCATCCCAAACTCTCTCTTTTGCAGTAGCAAAAACCTCTCAAAGGTTCTAGCAAGCAAGCCTTTATATTTCTTAAGTTTCATACCTTTTTTACCCCTTCCTTGCTCAAATCTCTCACACCTTGTAACACTTAGTTAGGAAACTTAAATACCACTTTCTTGCAGCCTCTAAGTGTCCCAAGAACCTCCCAAAATTTCATGTTTATTGGCCAGACTCCGGCCAATTTTGCGGCCACTTTACGGTAACTTTTCGGATTCGTTTTGGTGTGTTTTCGGCTTCGATCCTAACTTATATCTCTTGTAACTCACTCTTTAAATTAAGAGAGATTTGAGCCTTTATAAGGTCAAGAGTCATAAGTTAGTTAATATTTATTTTAGTGCTTAATTGTTCGATCTTTTGCGCAAATATTCCGTTAGTTTACAATTTTATGTATTCGTGCTAAACTAGTTAAACCTTGTTAGTACACTTAATTTGTAAACATATTTAGGAGAGTTTCTACCTCATCTAATCTTTCCTAAAATTAGTTGTTAATATTCTGTAGATCTTTATCCGGAATTAAAAACAACTTCAATTTACTTAAATTCCAAGTCGAGGCAATTTTGTATAAGTCGATCTACGACCATAAACAAATAACCTCCTTGTTGAGTTAAAGTAAGTAAAAATTTATATTCCAAGTTAGAAGCACTTTGTATAAATCTCATATAGAGATAGCAACGAAATCTTCCTTGTCGAATATTTACAAAACGGTTTCTTTTGTATAAGTCAAAAGTAACTACATAAACAATAAACTTCTTCGTCTGAAATATAAAATAACTTAAAGACTCGCTCTTATTCCGAGTTATAAGCTATTTATATAAATCTCATTATAATTATAAGAGATATAAGCAAAACGCTTCCTTGTAGAATATCTGCAAGCTAGTCCATTTTATTTCCGAAGTTGAAGTAAAATTTGTATAAGTCGATATAATACGACATAAACATATACTTCCTTGTTTGAAATAAAAAGAGACTTAAACTAACTAAATTCCGAGATTACAAATTTTTGTATAAGTCTCGTTATAATTATAAGAGGCATAAGCAAAATATCTCTCATTCAATATTAGTAAGTTTTTTACAACTTCGAATCCGAGTTCAATATTAGTTTCTAATGCTTGGTCAAAAACTTGATTCATGATCTTTAATTGTTTTTTCACTACATTAATTGATTGATATGAAAAGATGAAATTGTAATAATTTATGACTGATAGATATGGATACAAAAGGAAGGAAAAGTTGATAAGCGATACCTAGGAAATTTTAAACTTTCCTTTAGTTAGTTTGTAGAAAGAAGCTAAAACAATTATTTCTTTTATTTTATATTGCTGATAAATTATACAAATGATTATTGAGAATCTGAGTTATAATATTTTAAAAATAAAAGTGTATCCGGAAAATTAGTTTATCAATTTAGAAACAAACACATGTTTTCAAGGAAGCATGTAAATTACAAATTTCGTTATTTTAGATCTTTTTTTAAAAAAATTTGAAAAGATATCGATTGATTCATTACAAATCTTCATGAAGATTTTTCGGTGATTCTACAAAACCATATAAAGATTTAAGTAAGCTAAATATATGAAAAATGTATTGTTCATAAATATATTAGTTGTCTTATTTTACCTAAAACTGTCCAATATGTTAAAAAAACCCTATATATATCTAGATCTTGGTCAAATCTTCATAAAGATATTCATTTAATTAGATTGAAAATCATTGCAACAATTAAGTAAGCTGCATAAATTCGAGAGATACAATGTAAAAAATATCCTACGAAAACCAAGATGTATTGTAAAATGATCTTAGATTATAAGTTCTATTAATATAAAATATCATCGTATCGGCTCTTGCTGCAAGTCACAGTTTAGCACTGTACCATCTCTCTCGTGCAAAAATGATGAAGGTTAGTTTGTACTTAGTTTGAAAGTACAAAAACACAGATATTCTACATCACCATTTTTGGACAGTTATAGTATAATGTGTTGTGTATTATTATTTGTAATTTAATATGATTTACATAACAATCTCTTGCTAAGTAATGTCAAATTATTTTATTATTTATAATTTATACATTGCTTGTGATATTTAACCTCTACATTATACTCCAAGTTGATGTTTGGATGAATTAAAAGTTAGCCTAGTTAGCCTAGTTTTGACATATTTTTTGAAAATTACGTAATGATTTCAATATTATCAAATTTTGCAAGGTTGTTTATCAAGAACAGAAGAAGGCCTTAAAGCTAAGAGGAAAAGCTTCTTAGTCGGAATTTGTGAATATAACTCTTTTGGTTCATTGGTATGTAATACAATACTCAATATAGAGTCGTTGGCAATTAATATAAATATGAAATTGATCATTTGCGTATATATTGATGACAGAGAGTACCAAAACCATTCTCCATGGAATTTGGTGCCAAACTTCCTCGACAAATCTTTCTTATTTGCAGAGGAGGAATTAATTTTGAAGGATTTTATGATAGTGATAATAAAAATTTACTTGGATTTGAAAATTTTATGAAAAGCCATAATTTCCGATAAATGTATACGGTATTGTTGAATTATATTGGAGGTGAAAATTTCTTTATTGAGATATATAATTCATCTGGTCTGGCAATAGATTATTCTGGTTGTGATTCACAAAATTATGTGAATATACCTAATAATATCAAAGAAAAAGAGTTCATTCTCGGTTTGGATGATTTAGGGGATTAAAAGGCGAGGATGCGGTATTTTTTTAGCATACATGGAAGGGAATTAAGTTTTTACGAAGATACCATCCGCCCATCTGATATTGGCCCATGGAAAAGTAAAATGGTTGGTTGATACATAAATGTTTTCTTATATTTTTCTTGTGTTATAAATGTTTAACTTTTTGATTATTTTACTAATACAGCTACTTCCGAAAAAAATGTCAGAATTATATGGACAATGGAAAGACATGGACACAATACAATTGTGTTTTCTGTATAAAACCTGGGAAGTTAAAATTGAAAAATCCCACAATGATTGTTATTTTGGTAATGGATGGAAACAATTTGTGAGGTATAGTAAAGTGGAAATATTTGACATTCTTGTGTTCGATTCACCTATTTCATTGGACGTACACCTGGTTCATGTTTGTCTATTCAAAAGTGATGATATTCGACCACATGAAATGTCATTAGGTAATGTTTGGCCTTTTTGTGCTTTATTAATAATAATATTCATTATATGAGAATAGATGATTAATGATACATCAATGATTCTTTCTAAGTATATATGTCTTTTGAACAGGAACGGAAGATAGGACTGCATCTGTTTTACATGTAATGCACTTGCATACATGGCATTACAAAGAAATTATAAGCTGACTTGGTACATACATTAATTTTTTAGTTTATTGTTTCAAAAATATGTACTACAATGTCTTCTAAACTATTGCTACCTGACAGATTCCACCAATGCTGGTTCGTCTATTTTATGATCATATGCTTTCCAACGCGAATACGGTACGTTGCGGAGATACTATTTTTCCAGTATCGTATAAAAAAGACACAGGGTATTGGAAAAATGGGAAAATCTTCAAGCAATATAATCTACAGAGACGTGATACCTTTTTAATTACGATTGATGGAAATCATGAAGCCAGGATGAGAATTTACAGGAGCGATGAGATGGAGGTGGAATATGATTTAATATCTTCGAGACCTGATATTACACATGGACATTGGTTTATGAAAGATATGCAGAAAAAGATTGTTCAAGTATTTTATAAGTTTTTACACAATTTAATATATCATCATAATAATATAATGAAGCATAATGTATCTTATTACTATATTTTCAGACGTGGATGACATAGATTACACAAAAATAATATCAGAAGAAGGAGAAGAACTAAATAATGATATAATTGTCTAAATTAGTGATGATAAAGATGGTCATGATAGTGAGACCGAATACAATCACATAGATAATCTTGATATTATTGATAATAGTGATGGAGACGACAATATCGAAGATGGACTTGAGGAAATGGGCGAAAACATTATTGAAGAAGTTGCATTTACTCTTATGAAATCTCATGTGGGTACACACTGTAACAGATTGGTAAGTTTTCAATTTATTATTTTTAATGTGGACAATAGTGGAAATTCTTAAATACCCAAAATTATGAATTGGAAACAATAATTTTGCAGTACATTGATGGGACCCTGTATCCTATCGTAAAAGATTTGGGCAAATTTAGAACACTGGAATTAACGTGACGAATGGAAAGAGAAGGTTCTCGGCCGGATGGAACAAATTTGTGCGGGAAAATGGACTGAAATTTAACGATGTAGTTGTTTTTAGTTTGCGGGCAGATGAAGTAACTTTTGATATAGTAGTTGTTGAGTAGTATTTGGTAATCCTTGTTTATGCTCTGTTTTTTTTACCATTTTGGCCTGATTTTGCTACTACTTAGTTGTAGTTTACTATTTTGATTCTGAATATTTTTCAGTAGTCCTCCTTATAGTTTTTAAAGTAATGTACGCTTGTCCTTATGCAATTTTGTTAACTGTTAAACTATATTTTTTCCAAGATTTCAGACTGCTAAATCGCATCATATTATCACTATGACTTGTCAACTATTTCCCTCATAATTATCCTATGCATCATTCTTTCTATTCTTCATTACTTCTTGGTTTGTTAATTAAATCTCCAATCTTTAAGCCATGTTTAATACATGTAACCAAGCACATGTCAAGTTTTAGCGGAATGTGGAATCTGCAATGAGCGGTTTTGCCTCCTGGGAGAAACGTAGTTGTAATTCCAGAGTAGGCCACGTGAATCACATTATAACCTAAACTACATAGTCTGCAACAGAGTGTTTTCCAGATAAATGTCTTCCCACGGCCACTTGAAGCATATATAAAAAACACGCCACCGGCATTATTTGCTACACTGCTGAGCATAAAAGTATATGCCTGAAGTTGGTCTTCGT
Source organism: Apium graveolens (assembly GCF_009905375.1). Lineage (NCBI taxonomy): Eukaryota > Viridiplantae > Streptophyta > Magnoliopsida > Apiales > Apiaceae > Apium > Apium graveolens. Next base: position 236,372,580 of record NC_133649.1, on the reverse strand, counting down.
TTAAACTTGTAAATAGCTTCTCATGCTTCTCTCGCTGTTGAGCTTGGTTGTAACCAAGCTCTAACGTAATTAGTATGTTCTCTAATTCATGTAAAAAACTGACATCAGGAAAATAATAATGGTGAAATCCTTGAGGATCTTCCCAACATCCTTGAACAATTTTTCTATTTATGCAATAAATGGTATATAGATAAATAAGAACTCTGTAATAGGAGAAGTGATATACAAACGTAGATTACTTAAATAATAGTTGCTTGTAATTCTATAAAGGTGTCGACGAATTGATAAGGTACATAATTCATTGTTGCGGGTAAATTTTGGATGGTGGGCCAAGGTCCATGTATCCACTCCAGAAATTTGTCATATTCCACATGGTCAGATGATTAGTTTGATTGTACTTCCTACAGTAATTAAAATAAAAATAATCATTGTTATATTTATTCGATTATATGTATCTGAGAAACAATCCAAGCCGATATTCCTTTTGTTTAAATGTTAACTATGTCTGCATCATTTATGATTTGTAATGACAAACATTATGAAAAATGATTTCTGTCATTCTGTCCTTATATTTAAAGGTTATAAACCCAAAAATATAAATATTGTTTAGCAATCCTTCAGCTAATATCATCCCAAATAATAATATTTACAGTTAGGTTTCCACGGTGCTCATATGAAGATGCTCCCTGTTAGTGCAGGTTTCCACTGACAATCTTTCACCAAAGAAGCTCCAACTGCTGATGAGGGTGATACTCTAGAAAAATGGGGGTTGTATGAGAAATTAAATCTCACCATAGATTCCTCAGATTATTTGTGGTACCTTACAGAGTAAGTATTATTGTCTACTGATATTAATCATTATCGTGTCTTTTGAAAAATCTGTTTTAAACTAATTTTATGATCTTACTTTGTTTTCTCCATCGTGAATATAACATCTAATGAATGGTTCCTCAAGCATGGAAAAGATCATATTCTTACTATTATGTCAGTTGGCCATACTTTGCAAGTGTTCGAAAATGGACAACCATCAGGTAAATAGACTAATGTTGAGCTAATGATTTTTTCGAAGAACCTTCTTGGAAGATGTCAGATTATAGTTTTACTTGAAGTGTATTAAGTGCTCCACAAATTCTGTAAATGAAAGAGATCCTAATATTCTTAAAAAAGAAAAGAAAAAGAGTTTACTCCTGTGTAGAAATCACTTGTTGTTAGTTCTTAACTTATTTGCAGTGTTTCAGTGTTCGTTAACTTACAGAAACATACCAACCATAAGCACTTGTTTTAATCTAATCTTTAAATTTTTGGCTTTTGTAGAATATGGTTGATGCACAAAATTGTACAATCTTTTGTTTTGGTTAAGTTGGTTTTGGAATAAATTAGCTCATTCTGGTTGTTGTCTCCTTTGCTTTTACTATAGCAGAGTTTTGTTTTTATCAATTTTTAGTAATCTAATAGTACAGTATATGTTCCAGTAGAATATCCAACATCTATTCTTTGGTGTTGATTGCACATATTTCCAGTAGTGTCTAAGTAGACACTTACTTGATAATCATGGTTATATTAAGATCATCAAATATATAGGTTAAAACTATTACTTGATCATTATATTAGATCATTAATTTATATCAAATTTGATAATTACGTTGATAGATGAGTGAACTCGTATGACTAATCTTCCCAAAGTGAGACATCCAAAGTTAAAGTACATATGGTTATAACTTATAAGAGCCTGTCCTATGGGAGAAATCCTTAGTTAAAATTTTTTACCCGGCAACCATTAAATATAATATGTATAAACTTTGACACTCCGACCATATAAAACCCCTAACAAAAGAGTCATTACACTAATAGTCATTAAATTTGTCGAATCTCTTGATTTTGTTTTAAATCAAAAATGCAAAATATGGAAACATTACACTTAAAAGTGTCTGGGCAATAATAATAAAAATGGATTGGTACGACTAAAATGATAAAAAACTGGAAATGCCATGATCACCCTATGCATTTGGAACAAAGATCCAGGCGAAAATGGACATTTACCTCTCCTAAAAAAAGAAACAAATGGTTGTAATTAGAATTCAGGTTTATCACTTAACTATATATCGGAAAAGTGTCAAGGTTATCAATTTTATATGTGGTAAAATAATAACAAACTGCTTACCAATTTTATTTTCTTGCTGGTAGACCTAGCGGATCCTAGAGTATGTCCATGGTCCGTAATTTCTACCATATCAGACTGTAAAAAATATAGTCACTGAATCATCAATTGTGAATGATATGAGATACAAAAAATAAATAGTTTAAGGATCATATAATGAAATCTGAGCATTAACATAAGACTTACATTTACTGAGTTTGAAATTTCAGAGGCCACCGTATTTGCAGATATGGAAGATGTGGAGCCATTAGTATCATAAGCATCAATTGCATAGTAAATTGAATTATTGAGGATGATGTTATCATCATTGAGCTGAATTCAGAGTGTAATCTCTTTCCCTGCAATACCCTTAATATGTGGAGGATATGTTCCTGAATCCTAAAAAATAATTGATTCTGACAAATAAATTTATTACAAAATAGAAATTAAAAGTTGAATTTAATACAAAGATACCATAATAATAAATTGGCACACCTTGAAACCCTCAGCAATAAGTATTGTTACTATTTTACCCACCAGTCGTTTTACAGTACAGTCATAGATGACGAAATTAAACGTTTCTGTAGAGTCTTCAGCAAGTAGAAAATCTTGAACCTAAACATTAAAAAAATGATTAAGAACTTATGTGATTTTTTGAAGTTTCATATAACTGTAAACTGGTTTAGTTTACAATTATACAACCTTTTTTGAGGAACATGATTGTTTTAATTGCATGTGGAGCATTTATATTTTCCTTCCAGTTTTGTGACTTCTCCAGAGCAATCCATTTTGCTGCATCTACGGTACCATCAGCCGATACTCTCCTCCACATTATTAATTTTACTTTGTATAGAAAAATCATCTAAAAAATGATTAACTTATGATGAATAAAATTGTTTGGAGGCAGTAGAAAAAAAATAAACTAAAATTTCAATACATATGTAGTTAGTAAAACTGTGTAAAGCAAATAATTAATTAATACCTTCAAAAAATCAGTTGCAGTTTTCTCACTAAGTTCTTTTAGCGTGATAGTATGAATAGTATGAGAAATTGACCCTTTGGATTCAGTTGATGATGATATAACTTTTCTCGAAGGAACACAACCTTCTTCACGGAGTCTAATTCGAGAAATGAAGTACATGAAATAATTTTGGTATAGAGAATAAATACATATTAAATAGCCATAATTACTCAAATGTAAACCTCTGTCTCATCTCAAAAACGGCATCATGGTCCAGGTTTAGATAAATTTTGGAAGCAGGTATAGTGCTAATCTGAATAGAGGCCGCAACCAAGAAAATTTGAAAATTAAGCTTCATTGCTGCAATATTTTTGATAGTTTTATTAATAAAGAGTTTAGTTCATTAAAAATTAACTAACTATGAAAAATCTTAAGTTTGGTAGTGGTCAATATGACAATCACTCGCTCTACTTTTGGAATCTCTTTATAACATGCATCAATTGCAATTGCAAGATTACCCTACACGGTAACTTTGGAGGAATGCCTAGAATAAAATAATAGATGAAGTAATAGTAAATATACAATATGGAAAGTAATATTAAATATATGTACACAAACAATAATCAGAAAGAACCAAGAAAATTAATACCTTCCATCAGTAATCCAAAAATGGACAATGTCCCTTTGACCAAACTTAGTACCAATCTTGGAAAGCTCCTCAAAACTCTTTAATACTCCCATAACATCTACAATCAATCTTGACGTTAGACACTTTGCGTGGAAAAAAATTACTTGAAAATTTAAAAAAAGGATTGTGTCCTCAAAACCTGTTGCGAATTCTGGAAATTCTGTACCACCGTTTGCTTGTGCAACAACAAATAATTCACTCAGATCCACAAATTCAAATTTGTGGGTAGATATCATAACATCAACATCAACAGGATCTACAGTTGTCGTATGTGAGAAATTAATTTTTAACCTAGAGGAAACATGTTTTAGTGTTCCAAGAGCTTTTTTGGTGTAAAAAATAGAAAACACGTATACGCCACCCACCACTATCTTATCATAATATATTTTTCCAGTAATCTGGATATATGTAATCATGTACATGATAATCCTACATAAACAAATAATGGTGAAGAAGTGGTTAAATATAGCAAACATTTTATAAACAAATTGATGTTTAAATATAATTTATGTAACTATTATAAGTTAAAAAATATAGATTTTACACTATCATCCAGCAGAATGAGGTTATATTTCTTGATGACATCGCTTGCGGTAGAAGAATTTGGAACCGAAGGCCACATTCGAGTTACTCTTGCTTTAATTTTCCAGGTAGTTCTAGAGAGGCCGAGAGAAGATAGTTGATCGGACATTGTTGCTAAAAATCTGGAAAATCGTATATTCAGCGCATTAGTTCGAATCAATTCAACTTTTAACTACATGACAGATACATAAAAAACCATGAGAAAATAGAAAATCAGAAATAGTTGAGTATTATTACGTTTGTGTAGTGGTTGCTAATTGTTAGTAGGAAGATGTGATTTTGTGTGAAAGGATGAACATGGTTTATATATGTGACTGAGACATAATTAGTGGGAGGAATTGATGTATGTATAGAAAAATCAGCACTTAATAATTGTTTCCATGATTCAAATAATAAATTACTGATTTTCTAATCATAAAAAAATCAATTATAGCATGAATTATGGACATGTATGATATCATATGGATTATTGATTTTGTAAATCATAAAAAGAATCAATTAGAACTATATCTATATTTTTGCAGGGTGTAATTTGCTAATAAATAATTTATATGACTATTTACTCTTATTGATTCATGTAATATATTAATCGCTACCAAATTATTGTTGAGGATATTAAATCTCAATAAAAATGTTAAACGTAATATATATGGAGTAGTATGCTGAGGATATTAGTTTTTAAGGATATAAAATTAATGTTAAAAAAATCAAACATATTAAATGATTAATTGGTAAATTTTGTTTTATAAAAGTAGAGAATAATTGTGATCAGCAAGATTGATGCTGCATTCCTTATTTGTTTGAAGAATAAGGTGTCATTGATGTTATCAACTTTCTTGTCATGGTAGTTACCATGTTGGTTGCACGCCAAATCTGTTGGATAGTAAGTTGGGTTACCCGGAACCCATGGATAGTGGATGTAGTATCCCGCCTCGTTACGTATATCGCTAGCGATAGGTTTTACATCTCGCCTAGCCTCATCTCTTGAGCCTAGTGGGCGCTGCACAAGTAACCGCCGTTCTCTTATCCGCTTGAATAGAGAGAATATCCCAGCTAGAATAGAAAGATATATAGGATAGACTAGTTTCTAAACTAGCAGAATCGTGGAACATCAAAAGTGGGAAGTTTCTTGTTGGTTTTTTCCTCACTCTCGTATAGGTGAATTTGGTTTGTTCCAATTTTTATACTGCCATATTGAAATCAGCCGAACCTATGGGTTGCAATTGGGTCAATATGGTTATTATGGATAATCCAGCTGAATTTTTCATGACCAAAAAGGGCAAGCAAATGATTTAGCAAAGTAAAATAATGAAGGGTATTTAATGTAATTTGTAAATCCTAGTGCTAGTAAACATTAAGAATACTAGTATGTAGCCCGTGCTTCGCACCGAGGCACCGGGATTTTATTTTTAATATTTTTTTAATTTATATATGTAAAACAATTTTTTTAGTTCTAATAATTGTTGTGAAATGAATTAATAAATTTTTCGAATGATAGTGAAGTAAACAAAAATTAGACATTAGATGATATTAAAATTGCAAAGGATCTCTTATTTTAGTCCAACTACTTTTAGAAGATAAATTATTGAACACAGTAAATGATTAAATAAAAGTAAATGAATCAAATTTTAGACAGTTAATCACATTAAAAAATTGAAAAACTTATGCTCAAATATAAATTTGGGTTTCATTTTCTCAGAAAAGAAGTGGGCTTAACATTTCAGACAATAAGATTAAAATGCTACAACTTAGGTGAATTATAGAAAACTTTTTTTACACAATATTTTTTGTACTATTTTTCTTTTATGTAGTTATGTCGCCTAAGAGGATATGGAGAACAGGTGGTCAAGTGACACATGATAGGGTAACATAAAGCTAGTTGTGACAGAAAGTAGGACTGAGAAGATACACACCAACCTTTTCCAAAGACTGACCTTGTCTTTTATTAATCGTCATTGTAAAACATATTTGCAACGACATTTGTCCCCTCTTAAATATGAAAGGCCACTTAGAGTTGCTTTCATTTAATGTCATGCTAAACCTCAGAATAATATGCGTAGATTAGATATTTTAATGTAGAATATGCTAACTTTTATATGTGATATGATTATATAGAAGGATCTAGTCATTGTTCCATACATCAATTTGATTGATAATTAATTCTAAAGTCATTGATAAATATCTTGGTCATATATACTTTCCTAATTAGAGTTAAGTCATATAAGAGTTGTGGTTATTTCTGAAATTGGCGTTTCTTGTTATATACACTATTACAGTTTCAAAATCATAAATATATCAAAGATGCCCATGTACCCTTAAATAGGTAGTTTGATAACGGATAATGTGCAACAATATTCATATAAAGAAATGCTTCTTAAATCGAACGAAAATGCAATATATTAATAGCTTAATAGTATCTAAAAATATGGAAAAAAAATTATTATTGCTTAGAAACCGTACAAAAAACTCTGAAAAATATATGGACTTGATCTTTTATTTAGTTACTAAACGGAAAAATTCCGAAGCAGACGCTTTAGATACTTTGATGCAATCTTCCCGCAGTAATCCAAAGATGAAAATGAAAATGTCAGTGTAGCCCATTTCTCCTACCAGTTTAGATAAAAAAATGTTTATGAGTTTTGGTTCAATTATTGAGTTATATAAATTTAAAGAAGCAGCGTGATCACATTTAATAACGCACATTCTTAACCTAAACTACATTAGTGTGTGAAAAATAAATAATAGTTAATTTTAAAATTTCAAATATTTGTAAAATTCATAAATACATGATTTCATTCATCGTTATTAGGACAATCATATCCAATAATATCAAGCCTGTAAAAATAAATAATACACTAAGATTTGTAAATTAAATATTTGTTAGTAATGGTAAAAAGATCAAAAAGGAAATTATTTTGTTAAATTTGTGAGTAATGTTAAGTTAAAAAGGTAAATGTTTTTTCTTTAATTTAAATTTGAATTAATGATATATATATATATATATTAATTAGAAATAATACAAATAATTTATTTTTATTGTAATTATGTAAAATAATTTTTTTAGTTCATAAACTAAACTTCCAATGGCAGCTGTCTCCTCTTAAATATGAAAGGCCACTTAGAGTTGCTTTCATTTGATGTTGTGGTAAACCTCAGAATAATATGCATATCTCCTGTATGAGTTCCGATAATTATCTCACATTTAATAAATTCAATGATTTGTACGATTCAATGGTTTCTTCGAATTTAACTCTAATAAATTCAGATTCATCAATTGCGTTGTGTGCAAGTGAAAACTTTCGATGTAGATCATTGACAACTTCATAGTCTAAATCTATATAGTATTTCGAGGATCCGTATGAACTGATTTGCATCATACATTTTTAAAAATATACCAAAGATAAAAAAAAAAGTTAGAATCATTGTTGATAAGTTGTTAATATGATATCTAATGATAAATATAAATGTAGATACATGTTTCTTACTGTTGTGATTTTGCAGCCGATAATAATTATTATATGAGCATGACTTTGTAGACTTTCTACATCAGCACGTAATTTATCTGCAAGCATGTCCCACGCCGTGACCCTATCTCGCAAGCTAAAATTTTAAAAATTAATCAAAAATCATAAGTTGTCGATGTTGGAAAATCGTATTTAATCTTCTATTTACATGCCGTCAACAATGTCAAACATGAAGATATTCTTTATTCCATCGTGGGTGTGGCGCGGAGATGTTGTACCTGGACCCTCAAAAACACCAAAAACATCTGGTTTGGAGAAATATGAGATGTTCAATTATAATAATATAAAATGGAAATTAGATAATTTATTTACTAAAAAAATACCTGTAAGAATCATCGATTCACCGACTCGTGTGTGTAAACATCCAAGAGAGACTAATTCAAACTTGTGATGGGGAATCATCTCATCCTCTTTTATTATATGTTCCATCTTTGTATATTTTTGAAAAAATAAACATTTTTTATTACTAACTGGGGAATGGTTGAGCCTAGATTCTGTAAAAGTAAAATTGGAAACCGAGTAAAGATGTCCTTCTGTAGGTCCCGTATCTTGACCATTACAAAATTCCGAACCAGCATAAGAATGAATGTGAGTTTTTTGCAACATAAGCATGAATGTGAGTTTTCTGCATGTGACAGACACAATTAATTAAATTGTACGACATATATATATATATATGTGTGTGAGTTATGTGCACGATATGTGGGAATCAGTACTTACGTCATCATCAAGGAAGATGAAATTCAGGCCTTTAAAGTCACCCGTTGTGCTGTTGAATCCCGACCACATCCTAGTCAAACGTACTTTGATTCTCCAACTTGTCTTATCGGTTGTCAAAGAAGCAATAGGACTGAAGCGAGAACCTTGCATTGTGCAGATGTAAGCGAAAGTGTTAGTTATTGGGAGAATTTTTTGAACGTGAGTTGAAAATATGTGTAGAGCTCTTTATATAGGAAAAATATAATGGTCAACATTAATTACATGCATAAATATGTTGAGTAGATTATGCAATAATTATATATTTGAAGATAATATTTATTTTTGATTGGCTAAATTTGTTTTATGTCAAATATAAATCGACTATAAGTTGTCAGAAATCAAAAATCTCTCAAATATTAAATTAATTTGAGTTGATTTTGGTGAAGCATTATTTGTTTACAAATAAAAATTATTTGTCAACATTAATTACACGCAAAGATACAATCAAATCTGACAACTATATCGACTTTAATTACACGTAAGATTGACGTTAATCATATAATTGTATTTAATTATACCTAACACTTTAAATAAAGGAAAAGATACAGTCAAATATGGAGATTGAAAAAATAATGCGTGTGATTATTTATACATGCATGATTTAAGCTAATGCATATTATGCCATAATCATAGCTAACTCGTTAACTATATAAAATGATATAGTTAAATATAAAGATTAAGTAAATCATGTGCGTGATTTATGACATATCAATTTTGAATTCTTTGTTTGTGTTTGGTTGAAAATCAACGGAATATCACAATATTACATTAAAGGAACTTAGAATGTCACATTTTTATATTATTATAATTAATAAATTATAAATACTTGTTTATTCTGGAGATATGATTTTAATCTATCTCATTAAATAAAGAGATTTAAAAAAATTGGTGAAATCCGAAATAGTTGATTTATAAATTATAGATTTGTTGGTAATGAGAAAATCCGAAATTGTAAATTTGTAAATTAGAGATTTGTAAATCCGAAATGGATAATCCAGCTGAATTTTTCATGACCAAAAAGGGCAAGCAAATGATTTAGCAAAGTAAAATAATGAAGGGTATTTAAAGTAATTTGTAAATCCTAGTGCTAGTAAACATTAAGAATATATTGATATTGATGTGCCCATTAGCACATACTAGACAAACCCATTAGCGCTAAAATATGTTGAGAATTTAGGTGAAATGTATGGTTTATGAATTATTTTTAGAATTTTATTCCAATGTGTCATGTTTTTTAAGATTTCAGGTTCGGATTTAATTGAGATACTTTAAAAATATTTAATTAAAAGAAATTAATTTATATCATTGTAACAATATGATAGGTGACACCCTTTTTTAATGTTGAAAAAATATAAAGTAGTATGTTATATATTATCAAGAAAGAGTCGTTAGTGCAGTGGTTGAGTCGTGATTTTCTATATATTTGTGTTTTAATTTTGTCATTTTGAATTTTCTATTAACGTATTCAATTATTATATTAAAATTTAACTTTTTAAAAAAATATTATAGCTTATAAGTTATGATTTACCAAATACTTCAACAACTTATAAATAGCTTATAAGTAAAATTATCCAAACGCCTAAATAACTTATAAGTTACGATATTCATATTACTTATATGTCACTTTTCAACTTTAAGTTATAAGTTACACTTTTTAAAAAACAACAAACATGCCCATAATCTTTAGGACACTACGACCACTTAACCCACAATGAACGGTGACCCTAAAAATCAATTAAATTACGAGAATATATTTTCATAAACTTATTACTCCCTCCGTCTCGTTCAATTTTTTATAATAGGGGACAAGAACTCATCACGTACTATAATATTTTCATTAAATATAGTTGTATAATTTTTTTAAAAATTCTTTTTTCTTCTAAATAAATATATAATGTTCAAATTTTTATATTAAAAAAAATCAAGACTATATTTTATTGTTTCTTAAAATATATTTGAAGCATGTGAAAAAATGTAAAAAAAATGAGAGGAGGGAGGTAATACTAAGGGGGTGTATTCATTTGAGATTTTAATGGATTGTTAATAATCTATGGATTTTAATGGATTTTGAAAATTCATGGATTGTTTAAATTCCACATAGATTTGGATGTTGATTTTTTTAATTCTATGCAGATTTTGGTGGATTTTGATGGAATGATTTTAATGGATTGAATAAAATCTCACAGATTTTATTGGATTGTTTTACTAATATTTTTTTAATTAATAATTTATATATCAACTAATAGAAATGTTGTAGTTGAAAATAAATAACAAGATTCAAATGACAAGTCCAACTCATCAACTAACAAAAAAAAGTGTAACTCGTCACTCAATATCCGTTATATTCCTCACTCTCATCATATTGGTCTTCTTCATATTCATCGTTTACCGGATTACGAGGCCTATTTTCCCACATAGAATTAGCGATGGTAGCTCTCCAAGTATTTGTTTTAGTCCTTTGCTATTGTTGGCTTGGCATATTTGATTCAAAATTATCCGCTTCCTCCGTATCTGAAGATTGGTCATCTACTACTTCAATGAGAAATTCATCAGAGCAACATTCTTTTCGAAAAAAATTATGTAAACCAGCACAAGCTAATACCAACTCTGCTTGTACTTGAAATGGAAATGGAGGTGCAACTTTAAATATCGTAAATCGAGATTTGAAGACACCAAAAATTCTCTCGATCACATTTCTCAATGAGGAATGACGGAGATTAAATAGCTCATTTGCATTTCTTGGGTGACGACCTCCGCCACCAAACTCTTTTAGATGATATCTTACTTTACGAATTGCAGATAAAAATTGACGATGATTAGCAAATCCGCAATAAATACTTAACTGTTTCATAAAATTGATTGTCAATTTCTTCTTCGAATTCTTCTTCTTCTATTTTATTTTCCAGCACTATCGCATTATCCATTTTGTTAAACCTGCACTAATTAAAAAAAACAGAGATTAAACCTCAACAGAGAGTAAACAGAGAGTAATACATATTTATGCAGATGCAAACACTTGATCTATGCAGATGAAAGTCATTGCTGGTGCTGTAATGAAATGGCGAATGGCGGATGAATGATCCACCTTATACAGAATTAGAATATCTTTCTCCTTGCCAGTGAAGGTTATTGCAACAGCTATAAACAAAATTATTAAGTCCATTGCAAAGGAGTCTGAAACAGGTATTTCAGGAGATTGGTGGGTAGATATACTTGTTATACCAATGAAGGACATTGCTGAAAAGAATGTTCAGCCTGTGTTAAATATATTCTAGCTTCTAGGTTACACCATTATTGAGTTTAATACATATTCTTAGAAAGTATATAATCTGTTAGAGTAATAAACTTTAGAAAGTATGAAAGATGGAGTTGTGAATATAATCAAGTTTCAGTGTTAGCTTATCCCCTCCCTGTCGTTGAGAAGTTGCAACTTATTTTGGAGAGGTTGACTGCTAATAATCGACTTGACAAATGTATATATCTACATAGAGGTTCGGACCTTCAACTTCCAAGAAACAGTACAGGCACTTGATTTCGATTACCTCGGGGAAACCTTAGTATCTGAATTTGATAGTCTCCAAAGCATAGAGAGCTGCATTGAGAAATGGAGTGATGATTTGGAATATGCTGTGAAGCATCTACTGGAGTTCGAATATAGAGCCCGCAATGTTGTATTTGACAAAGAAGTAGTTGGATCAGATTTTTCAAATGAATGTTTTGCTAAGATCATAGTGAGATGTGGACTATTGCAGAGCTTCATCAAATTTGCGAACGCTATTACCAAAGGAAAGAAAGAAGCAATCAAGCTCCTAAAAGTGTTGGACATTTTTGCATCTCTTAACAATTTACAGGTAGATTTTAACAGACTCTTTGGTGGGCAAACCTGTGTGGAGATCCGAACTCGGATAAGAGATCTCATCAAGAAGGTGATCAATGAAGCTTGTATATCTTCTGGGAACTTCAAACTCAAGTTGAGTCACTCGAGCTTAATATACAGGCATGGGGAAGGATATACAAAGACTCAAGCCACTCGAGTTCAACATTTTCCTACATTTTCCTGATGAACAGCCACCGGTATTTGTGCAATAACTTGAAGGGCACAGAGATTGGTGATGTGATGGGGGATATATGGTTGAGAGGACAGAAGGAGTGTGTGGAACATTATGTGTCTGTATTTGTGAGAGAGAGTTGGGGAAAACTGGCTCCTCTTTTAACTGATCAGGAAGAGGGTATGCAAGTCTTGTTCTCAGCTGGTGGGAGAGAGGTGGTTGAAGTACGTGATTCGATGAAGAGGAGAACAGCAAAGAGAGTTTGGAGAATATGTTGTGCTCCTTATTTCAGCCCAAGCTGGCAAAGAAGCATAGCAATTCTACTAAATCCAGGCACCTGATTGGTAAAATCAAGAATGTTGTCACCAACCACTTTCTAACAACTTCTTCTGCTGCTGCCTAATTCATTTGATTCTTATATATATATTGTTTATTAACAACATATTGACATCAAACAAATCCAAGTTGGTAGAATGGAAGAAAGAAACAACTTGGTGTGTATATATTTGTTGGATTGGTGGATAAGTAACATTGTACATAGACTTTTCTATATTTTCTAAATTGTACGACATTATTTTCACGAGGACGTCGCTTCTAATCATAATGGTATTATAGTATTAGCAGACCTAATAGGTTACTTATACACCTCTGAGATACTGCATGCGGATAACAGGCCTCTATTTCGATATGGTTCCAGAATAAGAGAACTCGATACAAGTCGAAGCAGTTCGAGAAACCTGATAGCAAGCTCATTTGCTAAATAATTATCATACTTTACAATTGCAGAGGTTATACGATATGATAGGTAAACCTGAAGCTGAAAGACAAGAGATGTACACAAATATTCCAGCATATAATACGAGCTCATAACTTCAAATTATAACAGAGTTAAGGCCTAATCTGCAGAATTATTACTAATATGAAGTGTTTAAATTCAAGAAACTAATATTTACTAATCTAGCAGCCTTTAATTTGCATAAATACTTACCTAGCAAATATCGATTACCTAGCAAATATCGATTAGACATAAATTAGCCAGAGAGAAGAAAGAACGATTTAGCTACACAACTGAAAAAATTCTTGCTAAACTGCAATAATAATTAGTGAAATTGATTATATTCAGGACTTTATCTTACTAATAGCAACAAATAGTAATATTTTTATTAAAACAACTTGCGATCAACAAATAGAAAGTCATACAACCAATTAAATAAAAGTTTTGAACGATAAACATCACTTAAAAATTTATTCTCAGTACTTGTAATATTGAAAATTCACTAATTCTTATTTTTACTCATCATGATGTGAATCCATTTTGCTCGTTCTTCGAGAGTCATTTTCATGAAACAATCTTTCTTTGGTTTGGTGTCGAGCAAGTTCAACACTTCTAAATGGTTTTCTTTATCTATATTTGGAAACTCCTTAATAGCATCCCATGCGGTATATGTTCTTTCTTGATCCCTTTTTTCCAATAATTGATAAACTCCTTTAAAAGTTTTTATAAGTTTATCAAGTTGCACTAAAAGATCATTTTTAGGAGGGTTTCTACTTGAGTTAGAACTTCCCTCGTACTCGGCTCTACCTCTTTTTGTTGGGAGCTTTTTTTTGGGCACCTCAAAAACTTCAAGAGAACCCATTGGCGATGAGCCATTTTGTTCAAGCACAAACCCCTCGCTATCAACATTAAAATTCAAGTCGTCAATTCGCAAGTCACTCACTTCGTCAACTTCTAATGTTCTTGCTTCAGTAGAACTACCCAATCCAATTGCGTATTTTCCAACTGCAAACCCATTCCCAATAGCAATTTTTAAGTCTTCATAATCATCAAATGTCTCATAACGCAAGTTGCCATCTTTTGGGTGAGCTGTTGGGTTTTGTGGAATCTATTAATTAAGCCCATGAAAATAGACTATTCAGATTCAGATTAGTTTATGGATTAGTCTACTTTTCAGATTTGGACTGTAATTTTGATTTAGACCTATTTTCTTCTCTTATAAATACTCATGTAATTGTAAAATCATAACACAACAAATTGTGAGAGATCAATACAAAATTAGTGCGGCTTGTGGAGTAGGAATTTCCGAACCACGTAAATCTTTATCTTGTGTGATTGTCGTTTATTTTCTTGTTCTTGTTTATTCGCTTTGGGTTTTGCTTTCGTTGTTGTATACTCAACAACTGGTATCAGAGCCTAGGTTTTCAGGCGAGTGGGAGCGATGGCAGAAGACGGGAAGGTAAAGATCGACAAATTTGATGGCAAATATTATGGGTTTTGGAAGATGCAAATTGAGGATTATTTGTATCAGAAAAAACTACATGAACCGCTGGAAGAGAAGAAACCAACTGCAATGAAGGATGAAGACTGGAAGCTTTTGGACAGGCAGGCTCTGGGGTTTGTCAGGTTGACTTTGGCGAAGAACGTTGCTTACAATATCGTCAAGGAAAGGACAACTTATAGTTTGATCAAGGCTTTGTCAAACATGTATGAGAAGTCGTCTGCTTCAAATAAGGTGTATTTGATTCGCTTGTTAGTTGCCACTAGATTGAATGAAGGCGATTGTGTTGCTGATCATGTGAACGAATTTAATTCCATCCTAGCAAGATTGGTATCGGTGGATATTAAATTCGATGATAAAGTACAAGCCTTGTTATTGGCATCCTCATTACCAGACAGTTGGTCGGGATTTGTCACTGCTATAAGTAATTCATCTGGAAGCGGTAAGATGACTTTTGATGGAGTTCGAGATTCGATTCTTGGAGAAGATATTCGTAGGAGAAACTCAGGAGAGTCGTCAGGTTCCTTGTTGAGTGCTGAGAGTAGAGGCAGAAAGTTCGAAAAGGGGCAGAATAAGGGGCGTAGCAGATCGAAGTCACAGAAGAGAGGACAATCCAAAGATCGCAAGGATATTGTTTGTTGGAATTGTCAGAAGAAGGGTCACTTCAGGAATCAGTGCACGACTCCCGCAGCTCCAAAAGGAAAGAGTAAAGAGGATAATTCAGCTAACGTAGTTGAAGAAGTGGAGGATGACGATGCTTTGATTTGTTGTGTTGAATGTTCGGTTAAATCATGGGTTATGGATTCTGGTGCATCATTCCATGCTACCCCTTGCAAGGATTTAATGTTAAATTTCAGAGTTGGAAATTTTGGTAAAGTTCGTCTTGCTGATGATGAGACTTTGGATATTGCGGGCATGGGAGATATTAATATCAGAACCTCTTTTGGAACTAGTTGGACGTTGAAAGATGTAAGGTACATTCCTAGACTGAAGAAGATATTTTTATCTGTGGGTCAGTTAGATAAGGAAGGGTATCGAGTTACTTTTGGAGATGGACAGTGGAAGGTTATAAAGGGGAATCTAGTCATTGCTCGTGGAGAGAAAAAGGGGACTTTATACATTGTTGAACAATCTAGCTATGAAGCAAATGCAGTTGCTGATGAGATTGAGTCTTCAACTTTGTGGCACAAAAGGCTTGGTCATATGAGTGAAAAAGGTATGAAGCTGTTAACTTCGAAGGGGAAGATTCCAGAGTTTAAGAATGTGGAAGTTGGATTCTGTGAGCCATGTGTTCTTGGAAAGCAGAAACGTGTTACTTTTGCAAAATCGGGGAGGACCCCCAAAGCTAAGAAGTTAGAGCTAGTTCATACAGATGTATATGGTCTAACAATAGTTGCGTCGTTGGGTGGATCTCGCTACTATGTCACTTTCATTGATGATTCCACTAGAAATGTATGGGTTTATTTTTTGAAGAATAAATCAGATGTGTTTGCTACTTTCAAGAAGTGGAAGACTGAAGTTGAAAATCAGATCGGTTTAAAAGTGAAGAGTTTGATGTCAGATAATGGAGGTGAATACAGTAGTGATGAGTTTAAAAGTTATTGCGCGAAATTTGGGATTAGAATGATTAAAACTATTCCAGAGACACCACAACAGAATGGTGTTGCAGAGCGCATGAATAGAACCTTGAATGAGAGGGCCAAGAGTATGAGATTACATGCAGGGTTGCCAAAGATGTTTTGGGTTGATGCAGTTAGCACGGCTGCGTATCTCATAAATAGAGGACCTTCAAGTCCTTTGGGGTTCAAGATTACTGAAGAAGAGTGGCAGGAAAAAGAGGTAAATCTTTCACACTTGCGAGTTTTTGGTTGTGTTTCTTATGTGCATGTTAAAGATTCCGACAGGGATAAGCTTGAT
Organism: Apium graveolens; assembly: GCF_009905375.1. Classification (NCBI taxonomy): domain Eukaryota; kingdom Viridiplantae; phylum Streptophyta; class Magnoliopsida; order Apiales; family Apiaceae; genus Apium; species Apium graveolens. The sequence continues at coordinate 236,355,687 of NC_133649.1, read as the reverse complement.
CTGAAAGCAAAGAAGTGTATCTTCATTGGTTATGGCTCAGATGATATGGGTTACCGTTTTTGGGATGAACTGACTAAGAAGGTCGTTAGAAGTAGAGATGTTACTTTTAATGAGAATGCAGTGTATAAGGATAAGCTTGTAGTCGATTCCGAGTTTACAGAGGAACAACTTGAGAAAGAGGAAGCAGTGCTTGAAGATATTACAGAAACAGATCTTGCAGGAAATAGTGGGAGTTCGGAGTATGTTGATGACAGGGTTTCAGTAACTCCACGGACTGAGGTAAGAAAATCTAGCAGAATTGTGAGGCCACCACAAAGATATTCTCCTTCAGCATATTATATGTTATTGACCGAGGACGGGGAGCCTTAGTGTTATTCAGAGGCGGTACAAGTGAATGATTCAGTTCAGTGGAAATCAGCCATGTCTGAGGAGTTTGAGATGAAGGATATGGGTGCAGCAAAACAAATACTTGGTATGAGCATCATAAGGGATAGAACTGAAGGTACTTTAAAATTATCTCAAGAGAAGTATGTTGAGAAATTGTTACAGAAATTCAGTGTCCAGGATGCAAAGACCAGTAGTACACCGTTGGCGAGTCACTTTAATCTCACAAAGAAGCAATCACCTAAAATGGATGAAGGCAAGAAAGATATGGCTAAAGTTCCTTATGCATCTGCAGTTGGCAGTTTAATGTATGCTATGGTGTGTACAAGGCCAGACATTGCTCATGCAGTGGGAGTTGTTAGCAGATTTATGTCTAATCCAGGAAGAGAGCATTGGGAAGCAGTCAAGTGGTTGTTACGCTACTTGAAAGACACATCCAAGGTTGCACTATGTTTCAGTAAGAAAGATGTTATCTTGGAAGGGTTCTCTGATGCAGATTTGGGTGGATGTTTGGACACAAGAAAAAGTACAACGGGTTATATTTTCACTTTGGGTGGCACCGCGGTTAGTTGGATGTCTCGACTTCAAAAGAGTGTTGCTCTTTCAACCACAGAAGCAAAATATATGGCTATCTCTGAAGCTAGCAAGGAGATGATTTGGTTGAAGAATTTTCTTGAGGAGTTGGGAAAGAAACAGGCAGACAGTGCTTTGTATAGCGACAATCAGAGTGCTATTCATCTTGCGAAGAATCTCGTGTTTCATGCTAGGACGAAGCATATTCAGCTGAGATATCACTTTACAAGAGAGTTGATAAGCAATGGTATTTTGTCCTTGAAGAAAATCCTTGGTTCAAAGAATCCTGCAGATATGTTGACTAAGGTGGTTACGAATGAAAAGTTGAAGCTTTGCGTAGCTTCAACTGGCCTTCAGAATTGATTGATGAGAAGGCGCTGCACTAGTTAGAGGTATTGATTGAAGAATTGATTTTACTAGACTTACAAGAGTGAAGTGAAGATTGGCCAGACTCCAAGTGGGAGATTGTTGGGTTTTGTGGAGTCTATTAATTAAGCCCATGAAAATAGACTATTCAGATTCAAATTAGTTTATGGATTAGTCTATTTTTCAGATTTGGACTGTAATTTTGATTTAGGCCTAGTTTCTTCTCTTATAAATACTCATGTAATTGTAAAATCATAACACAACAAATTGTGAGAGATCAATACAAAATTAGTGCGGCTTGTGGAGTAGGAATTTCTGAACCACGTAAATCTTTATCTTGTGTGATTGTCGTTTATTTTCTTGTTCTTGTTTATTCGCTTTAGGTTTTGCTTTCGTTGTTGTATACTCAACATGAGCCTGACACAAAAAATATTGTTAGCATAACAGTTTCTAACAAATAAAATATTTAACCGTTCACATGAATAATAGCATAAAGATTTGAATTTACCTTTATGTACTCTTCCCAGACTTCATTTGGAGCAGTGAATCTCTTAGAAATAGGATCATATCCAAATCCAGATCTAAAACTCATAAGAGTTGAATAAGAGAGATACCGATTTTTGAACCATTTTAGTCGACTTTGATAATTGTTATACGTCTTATTACACTTAAATCTTTTATTAAGCTGAGGAAGAATTCGAATGATTACTATTTGTTTAGTAAAGATACCACTATTATCACGCCATCCTCGACTCGCTGCATCAACCATAAGTTCTAATAACGCATTACTCTCGTCTACCGTCCACTGATCACAACCAGCTCTCTTTTTGGCACTTTGCGAATCAGCCATAATAGAACTAAAATGTTTTAAATTTTTAGAACACATATATCACATAACGATGCATAAAAATTGACAACTGACAATATACTATATGATATGTAACAAAAAAACTTACCAATATACATATGTTCACAGCAACTATACAGAGATATAACTATACAGATATTACTATACGGAGAACAAAATATATATGACATACAAGAACAAAAAAGATGCAACCATATCGAGGACGAAAAGAAAACAAACCTAGAGAGAAGAAAATAACCCTAGGAGCACCAGGCAAGCATGAACAACTAATGAAAAAAGATGTAGGTAAATATTTGCAAGTAATATCTTTTTCACTTTTATGTTTTGATTTTCTAGTAAAAAAATGTTATGATTTGTAAATCCATCAAAATCTTTACTCCAAGTAAGAGATTTGAGGTTCATGAATTTGTATATAAAATATGAAAAAATACTTCAAAATCCATGACTCTTGCAAATCTGTTAAAATTTGAATACATGGAGATTTTGTTTGATTTCTTAGAATCTGTATTGAATACCTACAGATTTTATAAGATTTTTTTAAATCTTAAATGAATACCCATAGATTTAAAAGAATTATTTAAAATCATATTTAAATACCTCCAGATTTTAAAAGATTATTTAAAATCTTTATTGAATATCTATTAATTTTGAAAATCAATAAAATTCCTCCAGAATCTCAAATAAATATACTCCTTTAAACTATTGACAACGATAACGAGATGAAAGTTCCAAACAGTGAAACACCATCAAATTAGTCAAACCATAATATTGATTTCTGTTTCCAATTCTAGCATTGCAGATAAGACACAACAATTACGCAAACCACCACGCAGGCTCATAAAATGGCGTTGGCAACAGCACTCGTTTTTCCACTACCCAGCAGCTTTGTCCCTGCACTATTATCATCATCATCATGCACCCCCAAATTTCAATTAAAATTATTATCATCATCATCTTCTTCTAATAAACTTAAATCTCTATTATCCTCTTCCAGATTAGGTTTTCAATTAGTGGCGTGTTTGGATTCTTCCTTTTCACCTCATACTTCTACTTCCACCTCCTCCTCCACTAGGCTTTATGTCAGCGGTCATCCTCTCTCTCTCTCTCTCTCTCTCTCTCCCCCCCCCCCCTTCTCTCCCTCTCCCTCTCCCTCTCTCTCTCTCCCCCTCTCTCTCTCGTACTGGATAATATGGAAGTTAATTTCACATTTCAGCTTTTTATTGATAGTGCTTCAAATTCGTAAATGTATACTTTATGCTCTTTTAGAATTTGAATTTACTGGATAATTTGGAAGTTAATTTCACGTTAGGTTTAATTGGTTGGGTAGAATAAGATGTTGAGTAAATAATTCAAAAGAGTGAAAAAACGAGGAAGTGCAAAAATTTGACTATTGAATATGTGAGATATGTTTACAAGATAGAATTATAGAATGAAGAATTCGTCCTATTATCAGTAGGATTGAGTTCTGTTATTAAATTTTCGATTGTGGATATAGAAAATCATAAAGCTTCATTTGGTCGGAAGGAACGGTATGGAGAGGGAATGGAATGGAAAATTGTGAAGAATCGTTAATGTGGAAGGAAATGAGATGACTGAAAAAATGAGGGTTCAATTTTGCTATGATCAAACTTGTGAAATATATGGGTAGGAGGTAGAATCAAACATCTAAAAGAAATGAAAAGGGAGGTAGAAACAAACATATAATTTTAAATTGGTACAAGGAGTTTCTGTATTGAATTTGTGTAAATTAGATTGGAAATGGAGGAGCGACTTTAAGTTTTGAAACATTGCCCCTAAACATTACAAAATTCATTCCATATATTATTCCTGATATTTCATTTCGCTCCAGAGAGATAAGCGTTAATAGTGTTTTTCTATTTTTTTAATTTGCGGTTCACATGAAATTTTATGATGTTCCTGTTGTGTTACCAATAGTTAAATTTGTCTTTTACTTCCACAGTTGAAGCAATGACAAATAACCCAACTAAACACTGAAGTGAAGTTCTTGATTTTTTCCTCGCAGGACTTTCATTCCGTACTACTCAAGAGGGTCTTAGGAATGCTTTCGAAAAATTTGGGAACCTTACAGAAGGTTTGGATTGGAATACTGACAATGTCCGTGTTTGTGAATTAACACATTTTAAGTTGCCTTGCTATTAATTCTTGTTGACATGTGTTATATCTGTATTTGTAGTGAATTTGGTGATGGACAAAATAGCAAATAGGCCAAGAGGCTTCGCTTTTCTGTGTTACACAACAAAGGAGGAATCTAAGAAGGCCATTGAGGGGATGCATGGGAAGGTATGCTACCATACTATGTTAGGGAGTAATGAGAAATAAGTATCAAATATACAGTGGCTATGATTTAGCAGAACTCATGAATGCTTTTGTTTGTTGATATGTGTTTTTACTGTTGGATAACTCATGAGAGGTTTCAGACCCTGTGGATTCTTGTGGTATATAGTTCAAATGCTAGTCTCTTCATTAGTTATCCTTCTGTTGGCCACAATGCATCAATGCGCGCACACATATGTATATTGTAGTGCGTGTTGGGAAAACAACAATAGTCAATAACTACTATACTAACACAATGAGACAGTTATATAACCAATAACAAGAACAAGGCAATAGCACCAATAACGAAAACAAAACACGAAGGTCGTAAATAAAAAAAAATAATCAGCAACTGTAAAAGAAAAATAAGTAGAGAAAGAAAGCTTAGCGTAATGAAGCTTTCAATCACAACTGAGTCACCAATCCCTCGAGAGGAAGAGGCTGTTCTTGAAGAGTTTATTGCCCTCACTTACTGTGTTCAGAGACTGCAATAACCCTCCCAGGATAAAACAACAACACACCGGTTCACAGCAACTCGATGTACAAACAGCGATCAGACCTCAGTCGCCAAAACCTATGCTAATCTGTATAATTTTGGAGGAGAGAAAAAGAGGAAGATGATAGCTAGGGTTTTATGTATGTATATTCCAACGTATATATTCCAAAACGTTTTGTTCAGTATAAATATTACATCCCAAAACATAACTGAATATGTTATATTAATTAAATAAATATTCTGACTTAAATGCATTTAATGAATACTTTCAGAATCAGAAACAGCCCATCCCCGGTGGATAATGCTTAGTACACCGATGGATAATCCATACATTGTACACCGATGGATAATGCTCACTTAGTATCCCGACGGATAATGTACACTTTGTACCCCGGTGGATAATGCACACTTTGTACCCCGGTGGATAATGCACACTTTGTACCCGACAGATAATGTACACTTTGTACCCCGACGGATAATCAGTTCAGTGCATTTTGTACCCCGCTGGATAATCAATTCAGTGCATTTTGTATCCCGGTGGATAATGCACACTTTGTACCCCGATGGATAATCAGTTCAGTGCATTACTCCAAATCCTAATATTCAGATTCAATATTCATATTAAAATAATATAATAAGTCAGTAAATATTATAATTAAACATTAAGTAAACTTCCTAGCTTACTTAATCAATGTGGGACAAACCCACACAACCCTTTTCAAGCTACTATATTCAACTCAATTTCTTTATGGATTACACTAAGAAAATGACTTAGATCCAAACAAGAAAGTTTAAGTCCTCATTACAAGGAACAACCTCCAACAATTAGATTTAGGAAATTACATTAAGAACATGTCTAAAACATGCCTCAAACTTTCCATTTTCTAACAATCCCCCACAAATCCATACAGAGATGCATATCAGATTTTATCATGACTTGCTTTTCAGAGTCGGTACCCTCCCGGGTTTGAACCCTCCTAAGTCCTCTACTCGATGGCTACCGGATATAGATGGAATATTTCACCTTGAATCTTTATACGTGAAGTGTAACCACACTCCATAGACGACGACAAGTCAAAGGCTATGGTCAGATCTATGGCTCTGAGACATTATGGTCGTGTCTCGATCCTGTTCATCGAATGCTTCGAGGAATAACCCTTTCCTCTAATTGCGACCTCACAATAACATTCGCTTAGCTGGGCATCTCCAAAGATGTACTGTTTACATCTTGTCTTACGACTTAACCCCATTCAGAGTAATAAAACTCTTGCTATATTTGCAGTTTCAGCACCTTTTGAGGTTTATAGGGGATAGACTCAGATACATAAGTATCAGTTTATATAAAGTAAAGGTACTACCGATTCATCCTTACAACTTGTTATTACCACATTGAATACACTTCGAGGGATCTCCTCTCAGGTGTATTGGGTTCCCGCTGTAGATGAACCATGATGGGTTATCAGTCCCATCCCCAACCTCGACTTAAGGACCACAGAATGCGCAAGCCCCTTAGTCAAAGGATCAGCTATATTATCCTGAGTTCCTATCAACTCTATAGCAATAATCCTATCAGACACAAGACCCCTTATAGACTTAAGCCTAACTTGGATGTGTCTCTTTGTTTTAGCATTATACTTAACACTTCTGCCTTTGTCGATAGTTGTACGGCTATCACAATGAACAGAAATGGCAGGAAGCGGCTTGCTTACTACAGGTAACATACTCATGAGTCCATGTAACCATTCAGCCTCCGTCCCCGTGGCATCAAGTGTACACAACTCAGCCTCAAAAGTAGATCGAGTGATCAAAGTCTGTCTAGAAGACTTCCAGGACACTGCTCCACCCGTAAGGGTAAACACATATTCAGTTATTCCATTGGAACCAGATTTTTTAGCTATCCAACTTGCATCACTGTACCCCTCGAGTACCCCCGGAAATCTTCGGTAATGCAAGCCAAGAGAAATTGTTCCCTTGAGATAACTAAGAACTCTATCTAGTGCCTCCCAATGAGTCTTGTTCGGACAACTTGTATATCTAGCTAACTTAGACACAGAATAAGAAATATCTGGTCTAGTCACATTAGCAAGATATTGCAAACTCCCAATACTCTGAGAATACCTTAACTGAGACACAGGAATACCTGAACTATTCTTGATAAGGCCAACTTTAGCATTAATGGAGTACTAGCGATTCTACAATTTGAATAACCATACTTCTCAAGTATAGATTTCTCTATATAATGAGACTGTGACTAGGTTATTCCATCGGTTGACCGAGTCAACTTGATCCCAAGAATCACACTAGCTTCACCCATATCCTTCATCTCAAAATGCCTTTTTAAGAAACTCTTTGTCTCCCTAATAATCTCAATATTGGTTCCAAACAACAAAATATCATCCACATATAGGCACACAATCACACATTCATTTCCTCTAACCTTATAGTAGACGCACTTGTCACTTTCATTAACTAAAAACTCAAAGCTTAAAACAGTTTCATCAAACTTCTTGTGCCAGTCTATAGGAGCTTGTTTTAGGCCATAAATAGATTTGACTAACTTACATACTTTCCTCTCGTTACCAGAAGCAACAAATCCCTCATGCTGTTCCATATAAATCTCTTCTTCAAGGTCACCATGAAGAAAAGCTGTCTTTACATCCATCTGATGGATGATAAGACCATGTACGGAAGCCAATTCAATAAACAATCTGATTGTTGTCATTCTAGCAACAGGAGAGTATGTATCAAAATAGTCAATTCCTTCTCTTTGCCTAAAGCCCTTAGCAACTAGCCTAGCCTTGTACTTATCTATTGAACCATCAGGGTTTAACTTCCTCTTGAAAATCCACTTACATCCTATAGTAGAACACCCGGGAGGGAGATCGACTAACTCCCATGTTCCGTTAGAAACAATGGAGTCCATCTCACTCTTCACAGCGCCTTTCCAGTGCCTTGACTCCGAAGAATCCATGGCCTGACGGAAAGTTAAAGGTTCGTCCTCAACATTGCAAGTGATGTAATCACTTCCAAAGTCCTTGACTAGCATTGCACGCTTACTCCTTCTAGGTTCCTCTGCTTCGTTAGGAGTAGAGCTACTAACAGGATCCGCCCCCACATTCGTCATCCTTTCCACATGATCGGGAATGGAACTCGATGTGCGAGTGGGATCATCATCAAAAGTACCTTGTGGTATACCAGTCTTCATAGGGAACACATCCTCAAAAAATGTTGCATCACGAAACTCAACTATCGTATTCGCCACAATACCATCTATGTCAGATTTTAAAACCAAAAATCTCATAACAATTGTGGTTTCAAGATAGCCCATAAAGACACAATCAACAGTTTTCGGTCCTAGTTTATTTCTCTTGTGTTCAGGGACAAGCACCTTGGCAAGGCACCCCCACACATGAAGATAACTCAAACTAGTTTTACGCTTTCTCCATAATTCATAAGGAGTCTTATCCATGTGTTTCAGAGGGACTCTGTTCAGAATATGGCAAGCCGTATTCAGAGCCTCTCCCCACATGTACTTAGGCAACCCCGAATTAATCAGCATACTGTTAATCATATCTTTAAAAGTTCTGTTCTTTCGCTCTGCCACCCCATTAGACTCAGGTGTGTATGGAGGAGTCACCTCATGAACTATACCATTGCTTGCGCAAAATTCATTAAATGAGGTATTCGTATACTCACCACCTCTATCCGACCTCAACCTTTTAAGTACTTTGCCAGTTTGTGTTTCAGCTTCATTTTTAAACATAATTAATTTATCTAGTGCTTCATCTTTATGTTTAAGCAAATAAACATAACAATATCTACTACAATCATCTATAAAGGTAATGAAATATCTACAATGATCCTTAGTCAACACACCACCAAATTCACATATGTCTGTGTGTACTAAATCTAACAAGTCAGAATCCCTAACAACATTATGAAATGGTTTCCTTGTTAATTTAGCTATCACACATACTTGACATTTAGTTTTCTTATCTATGGCATGCTTTGGAATCAACTCTAAATTCATCATATTCTTTAGAGCACCAAAATTTAAATGACCAAGTCGTAAGTGCCACAAATCAGATGATTCTACACAATTAACAGAATGTGCAACACTATCATTAATAAAACTGCCCAAAACAGGCTCCACATTTATTAATATTAAAAAACTGTCAGACAAGTAACCCTTGCCATAAAAAGTACCAGTATGTGTAATAACTACTTTATTACATTTGAGAGAAAGTTCAAAGCCATTTTTAACTAAACTGCTTCCACTAATAATGTTTCTACGAATAGAGGGAACATGATGCACTTTAGTGAGAGATAGAATCCGCCCAGAAGCAAACTTCAAGTCCACGTTTCCTATTCCAAGCACTTGAGCAGCACTAGCATTCCCCATCGTCACTGTCACTCCATGAGTCTGTTGATAAGATACAAAGAGAGTAATATCAGCACAAATATGCACATTAGCTCCAGTATCAATCAACCATTCATTAGACAGATAAGTGGAAAATAGTTCAGGGTTGTAGTTAACATACCCATCGTTGGCGTCAGAGGCAACAACCTCACCAACAACCATGTTAGCCACATGCCCACTAGTGGTTGCAAGTCCAAGCACAGTGTTTGCTTGAGCTACCACTCCAGCTTTCTTTGCTTTCTTCACAGGACAGTCTTTACTCCAATGATCAGCCTGTCCACAAGACCAACAAGGTTTGTTTGCCTTTGGTTTCTTAGCCTTGTTCTTGTCATTTTTCGGTTTAGTGTTATCCTTCTTACTGACAGATTTCCTTTTATGCCCAACAGTCACTACGTTCACCTTCGAACTACTCCCATGTTCAACAGGCATCACATGTCCTTGTTTGGACTTGTGCTGTTCCTGCACAGAGATGTCCAACATAAGGTTTGTCCATGTGATCTCTCTTTTCTATCTTTTCAGGGAGAGAGCAAACTCCTCCCAAGATTTAGGGAGCTTTTCAATCACAGCCATCACCTTTAACTTCTCAGGTAAGTCCATTCCAGACTCACCCAAAGCATGCACCAACATCTCAAACTCATGTACTTGCTCAGTCATGGATTTGGTATCAACCAGCTTGTAATCAAGAAACCTCGCCACAGAATACTTCTCAAGACCTTGAGAATCAGTATTATGGGTTTGGTCCAGCTTCTCCCACAACTGCTTAGCACTATAAGCATCCGATGAATAAACATCAAACAGAGTGTTCGCTAAAGCAGCCAGAATGGCAGCCCTAGCCACCCCATCCTTCTCAGCCCATAGCGCATAAACAGTCATAGTTTCAGGCTTTTCTTGATCCACAACAGGAGGATCATACTGTACCACCGGCCATAGACCCTTAACAGTTAACCAGAGCTTCATCTTTTTCTGCCAGCGAGAAAAAGAAGCCCCCCACTGAATTTATCAGGCATGCCCGATAAATCAATAGGTTGTGGAAATCTGTACGTGGTCCAATCTATGGTGGACGCAGTAACTCCAGAACCAGAACCAACAACAACAGGAGTCTCACCAACAGGAGTATCAGTTTCGTTAACCATCTCGTTAAATAGCTATATAACAAACTAAACTCTTCAAGATTGTTGGGAAAACAACAATAGTCAATAACTACTATACTAACACAATGAGGCAGTTATATAACCAATAATAAGAACAAGGTAATAGCACCAATAACGAAAACAAAACACGAAGGTCGTAAATAAAAAAAAAATAATCAGCAACTGTTAGAAAAAAATAAGTAGAGAAAGAAAGCTTAGCGTAATGAAGTTTTCAATCACAGCTGAGTCACCAATCCCTCGAGAGAAAGAGGCTGTTCTTGAAGAGTTTATTGCCCTCACTTACTGTGTTCAGAGACTGCAATAACCCTCCCAGGATAAAACAGCAACAGCACACCGGTTCACAGCAACTCGATGTACAAACAGCTATCAGACCTCAGTCGCCAAAACCTATGCTAATCTGTATAATTTTGGAGGAGAGAAAAAGAGGAAGATGATAGCTAGGGTTTTACGTATGTATATTCCAACGTATATATTCCAACGTATATATTCCAAAACGTTTTGGTTAGTATAAATATTACATCCCAAAACATAACTGAATATGTTATATTAATTAAATAAATATTCTGACTTAAATGCATTTAATGAATACTTTCAGAATCAGAAACAGCCCATCCCCGGTGGATAATGCTTAGTACACCGATGGGTAATCCATACATTGTACACCGATGGATAATGCTCACTTAGTATCCCGACGGATAATGCACACTTTGTACCCCGGTGGATAATGCACACTTTGTACCCCGGTGGATAATGCACACTTTGTACCCCGACAGATAATGTACACTTTGTACCCCGACGGATAATGTACACTTTGTACCCCGACGGATAATCAGTTTAGTGCATTTTGTACCCTGGTGGATAATCAATTCAGTGCATTTTGTACCCCGGTGGATAATGCACACTTTGTACCCCGGTGGATAATCAGTTCAGTGCATTACTCCAAATCTTGATATTCGGATTCAATATTTATATTAGAATAATATAATAAGTCAGTAAATATTATAATTAAACATTAAGTAAACTTCCTAGCTTACTTAATCAATGTGGGACGAACCCACACAACCCTTTTCAAGCTACTATCTTGAACTCAATTTCTTTATGGATTACACTAAGAAAATGACTTAGATCCAAATAAGAAAGTTTAAGTGTTCATTACAAGGAACAACCTCCAACAATTAGATTTAAGAAATTACATTAAGAACATGTCTAAAACATGCCTCAAACTTTCCATTTTCTAACAGTGCGTAGTATCCAACTGCTAAGCATCCAACTGTTGTTGTATTGTACGATATGAATGGCATGTCATAAACATTTACGATACTGAACCATGTCACGGAGTATTCTTGTACAGTTTAGTAAGAATTGAAGTTGGAAAATGCTTCTTAACTGATTATAAGCTTTGATGAATCATCCTATATAGTTAAATAGCAAAATATGTGCTTTAAGTCATAAAAAGTTTCACCTATTCTCTCCCCTAAACTTCACTTTTTTTTTACCATTTATCTTCCTTGTTCCTTTTTAAATATACTAGCTTTGTACCCGTGCGATGCACGGGATAATTATAGTTTTTTTGTATATAATTTTTTTGAATATTTATTATTTATTTATCTAATTTTTAATAAAATAATTTTATTCCCTAGATAAATTTTATGTTCTTCATTAATAATGTATTTTTTTAAAAAATTGTATTTTTTGTACTTATATATTTAATTATTATTGTAGCATTATATGTGACATTGATAACCTAACTATAACATATATGTTATAATTTATTTTATTATTTGAATTTTTTCATATTATAAATTTGTAAATATAATATTTTAATCATATCATATAATATGTTTACGTAATTATTTTTTTATTTTTATATATGTTTTTCTTAATCTTGTGGAGTTTGACCAAAAATTAGAAAGTTGTTTAGATTTGCCTCTTGTGATGTTTATAATAATATTTATAATTTTTTGGTTCTAATAATGATTTTCAAAAAAAAAATACTTTACACTTAATTGTCACAGTACTTTTAAATACTCCCTCCGTCCCAATTTATCTGTCTTGTTTGACTTTTTACGGTCAAATTGACTCAATTTTGACTGAAAATTTCATATAGTATATAATTGAAAATATGTATAAAAATTATATCACTAGAAAGTACATTTAATATACTTTAATATGCAATTTTCAGGTTTTTAAAATAATTAAATAATGAGTTTTTATTTACGGTCAAAATTGAGTCAATTTGACGATAAAAAGTCAAACAAGACAGATAATTTGGGACGGAGGGAGTATATTTTATTAGATTCGTATTTCAATTTTGAATTTTAATAAAAAAATTATTATTATTATATTTCTTCCTAATTTTTATGTTTTATATGATTCATGTGTTCTAAATTTTTTAAAAGACAAAATGTAATTTCCCTTGAATTTTGTAAGATACATCTGCTCTAAATGTTTTAAAAGACAAACGGTATTTTCCTTGTTACACAACAAAACAAATCACATGTAATAGTTATACCAAATATAATTTAAATTTGTTTCTAATTTTATAAAATAAAAATTATCAGTTCATAAATATTTTAAATCAAATTATTTCTTTAATTACATAAATAATATAATACTTTTAATATTATTTTATATCACTTAAGAAAATATAATTGTAGCTCACATAATATGTTTATGTAGTTATTTTTATTTTATTTATATATTTTCTTTTCTTAATATTGTGGAGCTTGTTCAAAAATTTTGTATCTTGCCAATATTTCATCATTTTTCGGTTCTAGTACTCATTTTGAAATAAAAACTTTACCTTTTTTTTGTGATAGTACTTTTGAATTTATTTTATTAGTCTGGTTTTCAATTTTAAATTATAATAATGTTTTATGATTATTATTATATTTCTTCCTGGTTTTTATGTGTTATAAATGTGTAATTATAGTTTAATTTCTTAATTAATTATCTATTTATAAAGATTATTAAGTATTTTAATGGAATATTACAATAGTTGAAATACATATAGTTATAATATATTTTATTGGATTTTTATTTCAATTTTAATTTATAATATTATTATTATTATTATTATTATTATTATTATTATTATTATTATTATTATTATTATTATACCTACACTTTCACCCGTGCAACCCCACCTTATTTATTTTTATTCTATTAATGATTTTGAAAAAAAATACTGTACATTTAATTTTCATGGTCCTTTAAATGTATTTCATTATATTTTTATTTCAATTTTAAATTGTAATAATGTATCATTATTATTATATTTCAAACTTACTCATTCCAATTTTTTTTTTAAGAAAATGATACTAATTTAACCCGATTATAAATGATTTGTTAATTGTTACTTATATTTATTTTTATTAAAATAATTATTGTTTGTATTATATATAATATAATACTTTTAATATTTTTTATATCAATTAAGAATATATTATTATAGTTCAATTTCTTAATTATAAATGTTTATTATATAGATTATTAGATATTATAGTAGAATAATAGGACATCCTTAGTACCTATACCTTAGCACGTGCAATCCACCTATGTGACATGTAACCTTACCACCAAAACTCCCTTACTCTAATTATATATAGGATATAATGTCTGGTTTTATGAGGCATTGAATTCTAATATAACATGTAAACTGCTAACATGCTAATTATCTTTTTCCCCCAGTTTCTGGATGGCAGAGTTATATTTGTTGAAGTTGCGAAACCTAGATCAGAGCTTCGTAAAAGCCAAAATCAGAAATCAAGAACATCTGAGTGAGCTGAATAATTTTTATCTCGTTACCCAGCTATTGTGCTTCATCCTGTCTGATCATCAGAATTAACATTGTGGTCATCTCAAATCCTCTTTGTTTCCAAGTGCAAGAGTTCAAATGCAATATCATTGATCTGCACACCTCTGTTTCTCCATCACTGTATTTGTATGCATAAACAGTATATAGATGTACTATAATATGTTGATGTTCAACGTGATTAATTAATTTATCATTTCACTTGTGATATAGGATTTAATAATTTTTTGAATGTCAACTTTTGAACATGTGATTCCCTTCACCATTTAACGGGTACATCTTTCTTCACTAGGTAAGATGCAATTTAATGTATATGTTTGGTTTGGTTTTTCCTCCTTTTGTACTTGATTACATGTTTCTCAAATTGAATGTGACTTGTCCAGCTCTTGTTCACCGGGACCTGAAACTTGAAAGGCTTGCTTTATACTTATACCGGAGTATGGTTCCAGTGCAAGAGACTGCTTCACAATATTTGCAATCTGAGCCCTGATAAAATGCAATGTTGACTGATGGACAGAATGCTATCACTTTTGCGAAATATGGGTGTTTTAGTTTGGATTGGTTTTTGTATGTTGTAAATGATGTAATTTTTGTTTCTTTTACTCCTTGCTCCCGAGTTCCCGAGTTCCCGAGTTTTAATTAGGCAGGGTAACAAGTGGTGAGTGAGTAAAGTAGTTTCATTTGAGTTCCCGAGTTTTAATTAGGAAGGGTAACAAGTGGTGAGTGAGTAAAGTAGTTTCATTTGCATTTGTGTTCCCGAGTTTTAATTAGGAAGGGTAACAAGTGGTGAGTGGGTAAAGTAGTTTCATTTGTATTCATAATTATGCTCCTTAATTTTTAAAAGGAGCGAAATCAAGTGGTAATGAATATAAATTTAACAAACTTTCGCCTCCAAAACTTTCACTACAAAAATAGAATGAAAATATTTTACTTTTTTATCACTTATTTACTTTTCTTTAAAAAACTAGGAAGAGAGGCCTTAATCTGGGATTGGTTTTTGATTGTTGTGCATAGTACTCCTATCATTTAAGTGCATTAAGTAGTAGATGGGCCTGTTTGGCAAATACTATAAGCTAGCTTATTAGCTTATAAGTCCGCAACAGCTTATTTACGAGTGTTTGTCGGCCCAACTTATAAGATGAATTTACAACTTATAACTTATAAACTGATAAGTTGAATGTTAGTAACGATATATTTTTTCTCAACTTGTTTTTTATTTTTTGTTTTTTTTTCAATTTTTTGTTTTAAAATATAAGAATTAAGATAATTATATTTAAAAATTATTTATTTTAGTTCATTTAAAAAAAAAAATTTGACTTATAAGTTAAATTATCCAAATATTTATATAACTTGTAAGTATTGATCAACTTATTATCAGTGACTTATTTCGTTTAAGTGATAAATTATTTATTTTAACATTTACGAAATAAACAAGGTACAAATTTGAGCAAGTCCAAATGACCCAGACACCGATACAAGAAATAAATCCAGAAATTCAAAAGGATGTCAAAATTAAATTATAGTAACCCAATCCCAAGGGACTAAAGATCTATTCATTTGGCTAAAGGATTATGTATTAAGACTTAAAAGCGATGTATTAAGACTTAAAAGCGATGTTAATGTTCATGACTACCTCTTTCTATGAAAAAATGCCCAAAATATACTCTTCAAGTGCCCAAAATATTCACATGCGGGAAACTATCCATTTTACCGACTGAATGTGCATTTGTATCATGCGTATCCTATTTTTTTTGAAAATATACAAAGGATACGCATGTCAGCATAGCAGTAGATACGCATGTCTGCGTAGACATGCGTATCCTTTGTAAATTTTTTTTAAGAAAAAGGTACGCATAATATAAATGTGCATTCAGTGGGTATTATGGATAGTTTTCCCAAATGTGGGTACTTTGGGTATCAGACCCCCAAATGGTGGATATTTTAGTTTTTTATCCTCTTACTATTTCTAACTAGCTTTGTATCCGTGTGAGGTGATTATCATTTTTTTTTACATAATTTATTTAAATATTTTTTCTTTTTAATATAATAATTTTACTCCTAAAATAAATTTTATGTTTTTCGTAAATATTATATTTTTCAAAAAATTATACTTTTTGTTATGGATAAAAAACCAAGGTTATTACTTGCTGTATTTAATACTAAGATTCGGGAGCTCAAGGCCTTTAATGGCTGCTCTCGTGTTTCGTGACTCAATCTGCCTTTACGAGATGCCTACGTATCTCTGTGAATTAGAGAATCAAGCCAAAAAACGTAGTTCTGATTGGTGGGGGTGAGACCCCTTATATAGATGTTGGGAGTCCTTGAATTGGACTTGGTATAGGAGACTTGGTGGGGAAGTCTCATAATTAGAATGGACTTTGGAGTCCTAGATAGTAGGAAACTGATTCCTTATCCTTTTAGGTCCCCTTGAGGCTAATCTCCAAGGATTTATATCCTTATCGGGACTCTTTTCAACATCTGATTTGTCCCTTATTAATTAATTACGAAATTAATTAATAATCAGGGCTTTTGGGCCTTTTTTATTCCATCAGGCCTGATCTGGTCCATCAGGCTTAACCTTTCTGGTCTGAGTATCATATATCTTTTTATTGGGCCTGGCAGCCCACAGTTTGTACAATTAATACAGTATTTAATTATACAAACATAATTTATTTATCCCTATCATTTGCCCCCCAACTTTTGGGAAACATTGATTAGGTTTCGCAGAAGTTAAATCTATTTGTTCCCTTACAGGGTTTCGTTTTTCCGTAAAGTGTGGAGCGACCTACACATTTACAACGAATTTTTCCTTTTATTCAGGAATTATCTTAATTTCCAGGAATTTTTCCCTTATTTCCGGGATTTTTTCCTTATTTTCTGGAATTTTTCCCTAATTTTCTGGGATTTTCCCTAATTTTCTGGGATTTTTCCCTAATTTCTGGAATTTTCTGGGATTTTTCCTTATTTTCTGGAATTTTCCCTAATTTTCTGGAATTTTCTGGGATTTTTCCTTATTTTCTGGAATTTTTCCCTAATTTTCTGGGATTTTTCCTTATTTTCTGGGATTTTTCCTTATTTTCTGGAATTTTCAAATTTCCAGCCCTTTTTTCGACCAGGATCCAGGTCGAAATTTCGACCAGGATCCTAGTCGAAAAATGGGGCCAGCCTTGTCATCCTGGTCGAAGGAATTCGACTAGGATCCACGACCTGGAATTCGACCAGGATCCTAGTCGAAATTTCGACCTGGATCTAGGACCTGGAATTCGACCAGGATCCTAGTCGAAAATTCGACCTGGATCGAGGTCGAAAATTCAACCCCCTTTTTTTTTTTTTTTATAAGCCTATCGACTAGGATTTCGACTAGGATTCTAGTCGATATTTCGACCTGAATCCTGTTCGAAAATTCTTTGGTTTTCTTGCTTCCTGGTCGAAGGATTTCGACTAGGATCCACGACCTGGAATTCGACCAGGATCCTAGTCGAACTTCGACCTGGGTTTTTAATCCCTATTTTTTGAAAGATGCTTGGTTTTATTCGACCTCATTCCTGGTCGAAACTTCGACCTCAATTCAGTTCCTTTATTCCAGCTATTTTCGGGTGTCTGCTCGAAAGATTTCGGGCAGGATTCACGACCTGGAATTCGACCTGGATTCTGGTCTTTTTTACCCGCTATTTTCGGGTGTCTGCTCGAAAGATTTCGGGCAGGATTCACGACCTGGATTTCGACCTGGTTCCTGGTCTTCCACTAGCCTTCTTTATTTAGCTTTAATTTAGGGTATTGTATTTTCCAAATCCTAATTGGATTTGGGCCTAGCCTTTTTTGTTGGGCCTTATTAAATTTTCCTGAGCCTCTATTATTGGGCTTTTCCAAATCTTATTGGGCCTCTTTTATTGGGCCTTTTCAAATCTTATTGGGCCTCTTTTATTGGGCCTTTTCAAATCTTATTGGGCCTCTTTTATTGATCTGGGCTTAATACACCCTGTTAAGAATGCTCTAGAATTCCTTGGAATATTCTGGAATATTCTTTTTTCTGGGCTTTTTCTTATGGGCTTTTGTCCTCAATGGGCTTTTCGTCCCTTCAACTTCCTTTTCCTCTTATATAAAGGAATGAGGAAAGGCTATTACTCCTCACTTTCTCATTTCTTAGTTTTCTTCTTCATCTTCCTGCTAAGATTCTCAGAGGAATAACAGCAAGTCGGAGCTCAAAGCCTTTTTTCAGGAGTGCTTCTTCAGGTAAGATTCCTCCCTTTGCTTTTTATTATTTTTCCATTGTGTGCCATTTTAAGATAGCCTATTTACGTGCCTCATGCTTTTTTTTCAGATGGCTGACAAAAGAATGACTCGTTTGGCCAAGATGAACGTGGCTAGAAAGTCCAATGATTTTCCTATTCGATCGAGGTATACTTCCTTAATCGACATGATCAACACTCGAGGGGACGAGTATCCGTCTGATGCGCATCTGGACGCGCACGATCATATCAGTGCTTTACGGGATCCCAAGGAGCTGGAAAAGTTGAGCAGCTGCTTCAAAATCAAGGAGCCTTTTAAGCTGGTTCTTGCGGGTCCGGCCGACAGGGCCTGTCAGTGGAAGAAGGACGCGCTATGCGTCTATAGGGATACTCTGAGGGCAGGTATTAGACTCCCTTTTCATCCATTCATTACTTTGCTACTGGCTGATGTGGGCATCAGCCCTTGCCAACTTCCCCCTAATTCCTGGAGGTTGATTCTGTGTTATCTGTCGCAATGCGCCAAGCACAACGTCCCTACATCTGTTGCTGTCTTCAGGAAGATTTTTCAGTTTAAAAACAGCCCTGATAAAAGTCCGGGTTGGGTTTCTATCAACCAGCGCCCCACTATCCCCCATATCGTAAATGGGAAGTCCATCCCTGACAACAACTTGGGGTGGAAGAAAGATTTTTTGTTTGTTATTTGGGAAGGTGGAGATTGGGGCTCCCTGTTTCGATCATCCTTTGGGCTGGCCGTAGACGGGAGCCCGAATGACATAACTTTGTCTGAGGAGGAAGCTAGAGGTTTCAACCTCCTTACGCAAGACAACGGCACTTCCCATTGTTGGGACCTTATCCGGGAGACCGTCCTGGTAGAACGCGGCCTTTCGCCCGTTAATAAGAAAAGTAAGTTCCCTTTCTTATCTCCTTTATTTCCTGCACTTTTATTTCATTGATTTTCAACTGACTTTGTTTCTCGCAGTGGCTGAGAAGATTGAGGAGGCTACCAAGCCGAAGGACCTGGAGACAACCAGGATGAAGAGGGCCGGGAAGATCTTTAAGGACCCTCGACTGGGTGACCGCTTCCCGGAGTTCCTTCTTCAGGTGACGGAGCCAGATGAGGAAGGCCCCAGCCAAGTTCTGCGCACCAAGCAGAGGCCAGGTGCCTACTTTCAACCTGCTTGGGGGATCCGGGGCAAGGACTCAATTGTGGGCAGCACGGCCCTGTCCAAGGAATGGTCTAAGCATTCCATTTCCCCGGTGGATTATCAAGATTTTGTCCTCCAACAGGACTTGGAGGGGAATGAGCTGTTTGGAGCCCAAGCTCTGGCGACGGTATGTACTTTACTTATGCTTTTTACAATTCTCTTTTCTTTCTTTTCTAAACCTTTGCTGTTTTCTCCTGCAGGCTAACGCCCATTTTCAAGGGGCTATTCACCAAGCCAAGGCTTGGAAGGTTGGCCTGGAAGATGCCAACAAGAAGTTGGAGGAGGCCAATCAAAAAATTGAGGCCCTTGAAGCTCAATTGGCCTCTTCCACTTCTGACCTGGAGACGGCCCGGGCTGAAAATGTCATCTTGAAGGCGCAGAAGGAAAAAGCCTTTGATGGCTGGATGGACACTCAAGAATTCAAAGACTTGATGGTGGAGCATGACGCCCTTCTTCATCCTGTTAGCTATAAGGAAGGCTGGGACGCTGCTGTGGAGGCCATCCAGGATGAGTTTCCCGAGGTCCTTGAGCAGTTGCCCTTTCCTTGCCCAGTGCGGGTTCCAGAGCTTGGAGGTGTTACTGAAAAGCTTGCTGGTATGATCAAGGATGGAGAGGAGGAAGATTCCCCCGAGGAGGAATTCGAGCCTGTTGCTAAGAAGGCCAGGGTGGAAGAATCTCCCAAAGCAGCGCCTCAACAGCCATCATCTTCTGCCGAGGGAACTTCTACAGGGACTTCGGAGGGGACGACCGAGACGTCCGAAGAAACGACTGAAACTTCTGAAGAGACTTCGGATAGTGGTTCTGAGGAATCTCATCCTTCCAAGGCGTAGCTTTTTGTATATCTTCTTTTTGAACTTTATTTGTATCAGAACTTGTTACCCTTCGGGGTTATGTTTTATACGTTACTTTTCTTGCCTTTTTCTGTTTTATCTTTACAATCTTAATATGCATTTGAACCTTAAGCATCCTTAGATAGAAATAATTTCAAACTCTTTAATATGGAGTCTGGTTTTCCAAAACCTTACATAGCATGGGTTTGACCCTAATCAACAATAACTAGACAATGTAAATTCTACTGGAATATAAAATCCTATGCAAGCAAAGCTTCAAGGTGCTTTTAAACCTACTTGTCAATGACAAGTGAGAATCATACTTCTCCTATCTTACACATAGTAAACCTTCAGGTTTTGTGCGTGCCAGGTCCTCGGGACTTCAAACCTTCCATAGTTTCCAGCTTGTAGGTTCCTCTACCCTGAACGCTCTTGACTCTGTACGGCCCTTCCCAATTTGGGGCAAGCTTTCCTTTCTGTCCAACACCAGAAGCCTCTATTTTTCTCAAGACTAGATCTCCTTGTTTAAAAAATCTCTCTTTAACCCTTAGGTTGTAATAGAATGAAGCCTTTTTCTGATATTCTACTATCTTTGCATGTGCCTCATCTCGCACTTCATCAATTAGATCCAGGGCTAACCTCTGCCCTTCCTCATTTTCTACAGCATTGAAAGTCTGAATCCTTGGAGAGGAATGCGATATCTCCACGGGAACTACTGCTTCTGCCCCATATGCCAACATGAAAGGAGTTGCTCCTGTCGTGACTCTACAGGTAGTCCTATAGGCCCATAATATTGGAAGTATCTCATCCACCCAATTATTTCTTGACTTCTCGATCCTCTTTTTTAGTCCATCCAGGATTATCCGATTTGCTACCTCTGCTTGCCCATTGGCTTGCGGGTGAGCCACAGAGGTGAATCGTAACTCAATTTCATTTTCTTCACAATACTTCTTGAATTCCTCATTGTTGAATTGTGTTCCATTGTCAGTGACGAGGATACGGGGAATTCCATATCGGCACATAATGTTTTCCCACAGGAATTGTGCAACCTGCTTAGTTGTGATTTTGGCCAAGGGTTTGGCTTCGATCCACTTGGTGAAATAATCAATGGCTACAATCAGAAATTTCCTTTGTGCCGTGGCCATAGGAAAAGGCCCTAGAATATCCATCCCCCACATGGCAAAGGGAATAGGCGAGTTGATAGAGGTCAGCATCTCGGGGGGTTGTCTAACAACTGGTGCATGCTTCTGACAGCGATCACACTTCTTCACATATTCTTTGGCATCAGCCATCATTTCTGGCCAATAGAAGCCTAAACGGGTTATTTTATGAGCCAAGGCCCTGCCCCCCAGGTGTTGTCCACAAATACCTTCATGCACTTCTTCAAGAGCCAAGCGTGCCTCATCGGGCCTGAGACACCTCAGGTAAGGAACCACGAAAGATCTTTTATATAGAATCCCATCTATCAAAGAGTACCTTAGTGCTCGAACAGTTAACTTTCGTGCCTCAATTGCATCGCTTGGCAACCAACCGGTCTGAATGTGAGCCTTGATGGGATCAATCCATGACGTCCCCAAGCCTACGGGAGCCACAAGCTTAACATCTATGCTTCGTGTCTTCAAAACACGGAAGTACACACTTCCTGAACTTTCTTCAATCTCAGATGAAGCAAACTTTGATAGCGCATCTGCTTTAGCATTTTCTTCCCTTGGAATGTGTTCAACATGGCATTCATTAAATTGGGTCATCACAGCCCTTACTAGGCGAACATACTTAGCCATCGTATCATCCCTTGCCTCAAATTCTCCCTTTACCTGGGATATGATCAGCTTCGAGTCTCCACGGACCTTTAAGTTTTTGACTCTAAGTGTCCCAGCTAGACCAAGGCCAGCAATCAGGGCTTCATACTCTGCCTCATTGTTTGTTGTTGGGAAGTCTAGCTTCATGGCATACTCAATTAAGAATCCATCAGGGCTTTGCAAAACCAACCCTGCTCCACTGGAATTTGTTTTTGATGCTCCATCAAAATAGAGAACCCAATATTCTTTCTCCTTGTCCCCATTGTCGACTCCCTTGTCTTGAGGTATGGTATCTTCCTGCCCCCCGACTTCTTGGTTGGGTATGGTACATTCCACCAGGAAGTCAGCTAGTGCCTGGGCTTTTATGGCCGTACGTGGCTTATACTTGAGATCGAACTCTCCCAACTCTATTGCCCACTTAATCAGTCTCCCACTTGCCTTGGGACTGTGAATGATATTTCTCAGTGGCTGATTTGTTAGCACTTCAATTTGGTGAGCTTGAAAATAAGGACGCAGCTTTCTTGAAGCCATTACCAAGGCTAAAGCGAATTTCTCAATGGCTGAATAATTCAACTCAGCACCATGCAAAATTTTGCTGACATAGTATACGGGTTTCTGGACTTTCAGTTCCTCCTTAACCAACACGGCGCTCAAGGCGCTCTCTGAAACAGCCAAGTACAAAAATAAAACTTCATTCAGAACTGGCTTGGCCAACAACGGGGCCTGGCCCATATACCTCTTTAACTCTTCAAATGCCTTCTGATTTTCCTCATTCCATACAAAGTCTTTGATGTTCTTCAGTGACTTGAAAAATGACAAGCACTTGTCTCCTGACTTGGAGATGAATCGTCCTAACGCAGCAACCCTTCCTGTGAGCTTCTGAACATCCTTGACAGTTTTGGGGGGTTCCATGTCCAGGATCGCCTTTATTTTATCGGGATTTGCCTCAATTCCCCTCTTCGAGACCATCAATCCCAAGAATTTTCCAGATCCTACTCCGAAAGCACACTTCGTCGGATTCAACATCATCTTGTGGTACCTCAGGACCTCAAAAGCTTCCCTTAAATGGGCTATATGATCAGTCTTTACTAGACTCTTGACTAACATGTCATCAACATAGACTTCCATAGTCTTACCAATAAGATCCTTAAAAATTCTATTCACCAACCTTTGATAGGTGGCTCCTGCATTCTTGAGACCAAACGCCATAACAAGATAACAATAAACACCAAAGTCAGTGATAAATGATACCTTTGGAATGTCATCCTTATGCATTTTGATCTGGTTGTATCCGCTAAACCCATCCATGAAACTCAACATCTCATGTCCAGCGGTAGCATCAATCAAAGTATCAATTCTAGGCAGCGGAAAACAGTCTTTGGGGCATGCATCATTCAGATCGGTGAAGTCTATACACATCCTCCACTTTCCATTAGCCTTCTTCACCATTACAGGGTTTGCTAACCACTCCGGAAATTGAATCTCCTCAATGAATCCAGCCTCTAAGAGCTTTTCCACTTCCTGCTTTATAGCCTCTTGTCTTTCCGGGGCAAAATTTCTTTTCTTCTGTTTCACTGTCTTCCGGCTTGGATCTACGTTTAGCTTGTGAGTAATTAACTCCGGGTCTATGCCTGGCATATCAGCTGCTGACCATGCAAACACATCACTATTTTCTTGCAAAAATTTCACTAACTTCCCTTTAAGGGGCTCCTCTAATGTGGCTCCAATGAAAGTCGTCCTCTCAGGATTCTCGGGGTATAAAGGAACCGAGACCAATTCTTCTGCTGGCCTTCCTCTATTCTCATCATTTTCTCGAACATCCATATCTTCAATAGGAAGAACCTGCCCCCCCGACTCCATCTGCCCTCAAAGAGGCCACATAACAGCTTCTAGCCATTTTTTGATCTCCTCTCTCTTCTCCAATCCCGTTTCGGGTGGGAAACTTCATGACTGAATGGTAGGAAGAGGGGACTGCCTTGAAGGCATGTATCCCTGTTCTCCCCATGATAGCATTATAAGTTGAACTAGCCTTTACCACTACGAAATCCAGCATCTGCGTTGCTTGCCTTGGCTCCGTACCTATGGTGGTTGGCAACTTGATTATCCCTTCCACAGGACATTCTACTCCAGCAAATCCATATATCGGCATGTCGGTTGGTGTTAACTGGGAGTCGTTATACCCCATCCTTAGAAAGGTGTCGTGGAGCAAGATATCCACAGAAGCACCATTATCCACAAGGACCCTCTTAACCGGGCTATTTCCTATTATTGGTGTTATGACCAGCGGGTCGTCATGGGGAAACTTCACACCCTCTAGGTCGGAATCATCAAAAGCCAATGTTACTTCTGTTCTGGCCCTCTTCGGGGCTTCTCCAACAATATGCATAACCTCTCTAGTATATGCCTTTCTGGAATTTTTGGACAATCCAGCAGCAGTTGGACCTCCAAAGATCGTGTTTATCACAGGCCCTCGAGGTCTCGGCCCTCCATAAATGGTGTTTATAACCGGTCCTCTAGGCTGGGGGTTTCGCCCCTGATCGTCTTGGTCCCTCCTACGATCTTCAAAGTTCTTCCTTCCATTATTATTTCTGTCCCCTCCATCTCCAGTATACTTGTTCAATCTTCCTTTTCGAATCAAAAACTCAATTTCATCTTTCAATTGTCTACACTCATCGGTGTCATGGCCAACATCTTTGTGAAACCTGCAATACTTGCCCTTATCTAGCTTGGCGGGATCAGCCTTCAAGGGCTTAGGCCAGCGAATATCTCTGTCTTTCTCAATCTCCATCAAAATCTGACTTCTGGGAGCATTCAACTTAGCGTATTCAGTGAACTTTTGCCCAGGTCCTCCCTTCTTGGGGGTTGAATCAGGGTTTTGTTCGGTTCTAGGATATTTGTCCTTAGCGATATACTCCAAATCAGTTTTTCGTTTCTTGCCTCCAGTGGGCTCATTACTTACTACGGTCTTCCTCATACTTTCTTCAACCTTGATATACTTCCCTGCCCTCTCTTGGAGCTGCAACATGCTCTCAGGGGGTCGTTTGGCCAAAGACATCTTGAAAAACTCATCCCTAGTTCCTTGTTGCAGTGCTATCATGGCTACCTTATCATCAAGGTCTGGGACTTTTAAAGCCTCCTTTGTAAAACGATTCAGGTAATCTCTTAAGGATTCCTTAGCTCCCTGCACAAGACTCATAAGAGATGCTGAACTTTTCTCATGGACTCTTCCACTGATGAATTGCTTAATAAAAGCCTGACTTAATTCTCTGAATGATCCAATAGAATTTGGGGGTAGGCGACTGTACCATCTTTGAGCCATACCCGACAGGGTTTGAGGAAAGGCCCGACATTTTATAGCATCGTTCACGGGTTGCAGCAGCAGTGCATTAGAGAATGTCCTAACATGATTAGCGGGGTCTCCCGTGCCATCATAGGCTTTGATAGTGGGCATCTTGAATTTCCTTGAGATATGGGCATTCATTATCTCTTCTGTGAAGGGTGGAGTTGGATCATCAGGATCTCCAAGGGGAAGGAGATTGCTTGGATCAGTTCTTGGGACAACAGCCCTTCTTCTTACCGGACCATCCAGGTCTATGATAGGAGGAGGATTTCTCCCCCTAGGAGGTATGTGGGTTCTGGTGGCTTGGTGAGCCTCCAAGTCACGCCTCAGCCTTTGGATTTCAGCCTCATGAGCCCTGATCTTTTCCTGCACTTCTTGGGGATTCGCCCCTGGGGTGCTTTGGGGGCGTTGCCTTCCATCGGCCATTGGCTCTTTTCCAGGACGCCTCCTTCTCGGGGCCACTTCATCATCCGAAGATTCGGAGTCTCTCTCAGTGTATGGACCAGAAAATTCCCGATCCTCAGGGATAGGATCCAAACCTCGTATATAGGGGGCGACCGCCCTCGTGCTTCGCTTCGCCCAGCATATCCGCTTCCTCCAACCTCAGGCTTGAAGAGTCGGGGGAGTTGTCCCTTGTGGCTGAGGATGAGTTGCCCCTGTCTGGGCTTCTCCCTGAGTAGATGCATAAGTTGAATGGGGAGGAACCTCCACGGTTGATGAAATCACCTGGGTTGCCTCTAATGGTGTTTCTTCCTCTAGAGCTCCAATTGTTCTCCGTGTTCTCGCCATGGTTGTTGTTGTGTTTCCCACAGACGGCGCCAAATGTTATGGATAAAAAACCAAGGTTATTACTTGCTGTATTTAATACTAAGATTCGGGAGCTCAAGGCCTTTAATGGCTGCTCTCGTGTTTCGTGACTCAATCTGCCTTTACGAGATGCCTACGTATCTCTGTGAATTAGAGAATCAAGCCAAAAAACGTAGTTCTGATTGGTGGGGGTGAGACCCCTTATATAGATGTTGGGAGTCCTTGAATTGGACTTGGTATAGGAGACTTGGTGGGCAAGTCTCATAATTAGAATGGACTTTGGAGTCCTAGATAGTAGGAAACTGATTCCTTATCCTTTTAGGTCTCCTTGAGGCTAATCTCCAAGGATTTATATCCTTATCGGGACTCTTTTCAACATCTGATTTGTCCCTTATTAATTAATTACGAAATTAATTAATAATCAGGGCTTTTGGGCCTTTTTTATTCCATCAGGCCTGATCTGGTCCATCAGGCTTAACCTTTCTGGTCTGAGTATCATATATCTTTTTATTGGGCCTGGCAGCCCACAGTTTGTACAATTAATACAGTATTTAATTATACAAACATAATTTATTTATCCCTATCACTTTTATACTAATATATTTAGTTATTATTGTATTTTTATATTTGATCTTGATAGTCTAAATATAACGTATGTGTTATAATTTATTTTATTTCTTCGTTATCTATTTTTTTTTCACATTATATATTTATAAGGAGAATGTTTTAATCATACAACATAGTATATTTATATATTATCAAAGATTGAAAAGTTATTTGGAATTTCACCTTACTAATCAATTGTCAAAGTACTTTTCAATATATTATATTATATTTGTATTTCAAGTTTAAATTGTAATAATTTATTATTATTATTATTATTATATTTTTTCCTAGTTTTATATTTTATAGGATGCATGTACTATAAATTTTTTAAAATACAAACCGTAATTTATTATTTTACAAAATGAAACAAAACATATGTAATATTTTATACCTAAATTTAATCTAAATGTGTTTCTCATTTTATAAAATTAAAATTGAAATTATCTATTCAAAAATATTTTAAATCAAACTTACTCATTCCAAATTTTTTAAAGAAAATGATACTCCCTCCGTCCCTCCCAATTGTTATCATTTCTGGGATAGTGTCCGGCACGCATTTTAAGATGAATAAAAAGTATAGTTCTTTAACTTTTTTATAAAATTTTATTTTTCTGAATAAAAGTTTAAACATTCTATTTTTATTCAGAATTTTTTTTTTAAAAAAAGATTATAGAACAATACTTTCTATTCATCTTAAAATGCGTGTCGGACACTCTCCCAGAAACGATAACAACTGGGAGGGACGGAGGGAGTACTACTTTAACCCGATTAATAAATTTGTTGATTGTGACTTATATTTATTAATATAATTGTTGGTTGTATTATATATATGTATAACACTTTTAATATTATTTTATATTATTTAAGAATATATAATTATAGTTCAATTTCTTTATTAATTACATATTATATTTGTTATACAAATGATTAAATATTATAATATAATAATAAAATAAATAAAATAAATATATCTATAATGTATTTTATTAGACCTATGTTTTAATTTCTAATTATAATAGATTTATTATTATATATATATTCCTTGTTTTTATGTTTTAGAAGATTCATGTGCTCTAAATTTTTTAAGAGACAAATCGCAATTTTCTCTTTTTACAAAATGAAACAAAACAATGTAATATTTATATCTAAATATAATCTAAATAATTTCATTATTTTATAAGATATAAATGAAAATTATATATTCAAAATTAATTTTTAATCAAATTTACCCACTCCAATATTTTGAATAAAAATTATATAACTTTAAATTGATTATAAATGATTTGTTAAATGTTTATTATATTTATTTTTATTAAGATAATTGTTGATTATATTTTATATATATTATTATCTTTTAATATTATTTTATATCAATTAAGAATAAATAATTATAGTTCAATTTTTTAATTAATTGTTTATCATATTTTTTTATCGTAGATAATCCGCAGCCGCTACCCTTTGAGTCTGCACTGCGTAAACCCTATAAACTCACGCAATAGCCTGTAAACCATGTGAACCAAGGTAAACCACATTTAAGCGACATACTCTGACTCCGGAGGCCTGCAAACTTTGCACGTGGACTAAGGTAAATCGCATTTAAGTGACATGCTCTGACTCAGGAGGCATAATCATCGAACAGGTGATTAAGAGTATAGTTATCCCTCTCTAACCAACTGAGTCAACCCTTGCGAGCGTCTATTATGTTTGTTATATATAGCAGAATAATAAAATAAATGAAATAAATATATTATTATTATACTTTAACATGACCAAACTGTACTATCAAAACCCGTTACTCAATTATATATAATAATACTCTAAAACCCGTGCGATGCACGGTTGTTTTAAAAAATATTATTTTATAATTTCTTTTATAATATTTTATTAAATATTTTTTTTAAAGAATAAATATGTCTGAATAAGTATATTTGGATATATTTCTTTATTATATTATAAAATCTAGTTTCGATATATGTTAGGCGGTATTTATAAATCAAACTAATTATTGTTTTAGTTTAAGACCAATTATATTAACTAATTCAAAACAATTATTTTCAGCTTTGATTTAATTTGTTTAAGCTCGAATATATATTATAATTTTTTTAACCCGAAAACGTATAAATTATTTAGCTTTAGTTGATCTAAATTTTTTTTATTTTAATTTAATTTTATCGTTGAATAATTGTATAAATCATTTTTAGCCCTGGTGAATAGTATTTAAGGTTTTATTTTATTCTAACACTATCCACAACATGTAATTATATAAGTCTGTTAGCAACCAAATCTAAATAATTATATTTAGTTTATTTTGAATTTATATTAGTCAAGTTTGAATATTATTTTCCTTTATTCCGGAAAAGTAGTATATTATTTTAGTTGTGTTTTAATCCAATGCAACAAATTCAGTTAATTATATTTGTTATTGTAGCCCGGATCAATGACATGATTTCATATCAATGGTTTAAATTTTTAAGTTTGTATGAATAATTTATATTATTTTCTTTTATCACATGTCAAATTATTTTCTAATTTGAATGTTTTAGTCGGTTCAATAATATAATATTTTTGACCAAGGTGATAATATGTATTATTTTGTTTATGTCCGTTTTCGTTATAAATAATATCATCATCAAATCGATTAGTTACAATCTTGTAACAACGTTTGGATCGATATGTTTATAATAATATGATCAACGTATGTTGAATCGATGTATTTTATGTCTCGTATATTTTATATAACATAGCTAGATTGTAATGATAAGAGAAGTTGATTTTAATGTCAATTAAAATTAAAATAATTAAGTAAAAATAATTAAATAAAGTGCTTTACTTAGAAGATAATTGAATTATTTACTAATTAAGTAAATATTAAATTATAAGATAAGATAATTAAGTACATTAACAAAGAAATATTGTTAGGTCACACACACTGTAGAAGGGGGTGAATACAGTGTATAGCACAATCAAATCGAATTCTAATAACACAAGTAACAGAAAACATACTTTATTCAAAGCAATAAACTCTGTTATAGTATGGAACTGTCCTCTCTCCGTGATGAACAAATATCACGAGAGCTGCTAGGGTTACAATGAATAATATTCTCGATAATGATAACACTTATAGTGTAAACCCTATGTCTGTGTTTATATACTACACAGTTACAAGATAATCGCTAATTGATATGGAATATAATTCTGCTTCCTAAAATATATCAATCAGATATCTTTTCTTCCAAGTATTCTATTCTTCATAGAATTCCTTCTTCATGCATATCTCTTCTTACGTTTGTCTCGATCTTCTCTTCCTTTAATCAGCCGCCTTCCTTATATGAACGTTTCCTTTAAGTCCTGATATTATCTTCTGATAAATATCTCCTGAACCTTAAGTACTGATGACTTAAGTTCCGACTTTCAGTTAAGTACTGATTTGTCCTGTTTAAGTAAGATCTGAAAACTAAATATAAATCATATTAGTCATGACATTATCAGATATATCTAACAATCTCCCCCAACTTGTGAATTGCCATAATATACAAGTTTAACAGATATTTGATGATGTCAAAAACATTAAGTACAAATGCATGAGAATTTGACTAGATAACTACAACTTACAGTCCTTAAAGCTTTACCAACTTTAACTTCTGATAATAACTTCAGTCTGTATAGATATTAGAATTTGAGCAGTTGTAGATCTTGACTTGGCTTCACCTTCTGATCTCTCTGATGTCAGGAGTTGTTCTGAGATAGTTCTTTAACAAACATCTCTCAGCATATCTGAGTTCATCAATCATCCTCCTTTTAGCATCTTTAAGCTCTGCAGAATCTTCACCAGTTTGGAAAATAGCAGCCCTGAGATCATTAATTCTAGATTTTCTTATGTCCTGATCCAGTCTGATCAAATATGCCTTGTCAGACTCAAGATTGAATTCTACAGCCTTGTAACCTAGAAAGGTAGTTATAATCTTAGCAGAGTTAGGCTTCATCTCAACAATATCACCCTTGTGATCTCTGTACTTTGGAAGATATGTGCTGTCAGATTTTACAGAATAAATCCTTTTCTGTCTCTTAATTTGAGTCTTCAAATAGTTTGCAGCACTTTCTGTTATTCTGTCATTCACTTGAAGTAAAAATAAAACATGTTCCAATTCTTCAAAACACTTCAGTGGAATAGCATTTTCCCTTATACGGTAAACCCTACCATCTGTCATGAAGTACAACAAGATGTGTTCTTTCAAGTAGGTATGGTAAACCATCTGTACAGATTCTAGTTGATTCAATCTTTCAGGAGTTGCTCCAATACCTGGTTCACTTAAAGAACTTGGATCATTGGTTGTGTTCTGTACTCTTCTTTCATCAGCACTACCCAATCCATATTTATCTCTTGCTTCCTTTCCAGTAACCACTCTTGCTTCAAAACCACTTGATGCAGTCTTCAAAGGTTGAGTCTGTTTGGCTTTGGTGAATCCTGGTAGGAGTATCTTTGAAGGTTTAACATGAGCAATATCAGAGGTTTCCTTTTCCTTATCTTCTGATATCAAGTCAACTTGAGCTATGTCAGAGGTTACTTGCTTCTTTGTAATTTTAGGTCTCACTATTATGATCTCATCATAATCCATAAAAAGCTTTACTCTAAACTATGGTATATCTTATTTAAACACTTAAATAGATAAAGCCCGTAATAAAAACAAAACAAGTCTTTATTAATATCAATGAAATCAAAACAGATTACATAAAAGTTATTCCTAAATCCTAATACACGATTGGACTTAGGACATATTCCTTTCAATCTCCCACTTGTACTAAAGCCAATCACTCTGGTATCTAATACCCATCTTGACGATCAAAGTGACTTTCATAAAGTAGCTTTGTGAGTGGGTCTGCTATGTTGTTATGTGTGTCAACTCTAATTCAATACAATATAAGAAATGTTACCGCGCTCCCACTAACCCTTTTGTAGACGCATGGTTCATCTTCGTTTTTGATAAAACACCTTTTAATCATTAATCCTTTTTCTAAACACTTTAGAAATAATTCTCTCTCTTGATTTAATTTCCAAAAATTAAATCCTTTAATTAATAATATTAAGAACTTTTCTTAATTAATTTATAATCAATTAAATCTCATTTAATCAATTATTAAATTTGCCAATTAATTATTTATTTCATAAATAAATAATTATTAGCCATTATTAATTAATTCCTCCACCATTAAATCATTCTCTTTTTTATGGTGTGACCCTGTAGGTTCAATATTAAGCCGGTAGTAGAAATAAATAATAATAAAACTATTTTATCATTATTTATATAAATTCTCTAATTTATTAAATATGATTAATTAATTAATCACATTTATTCTACATCGTGAGTGATGCTTCTCAACATATCGCGACTATCCGGATAATATGAATTCACTGCTTAGAATACCAAGAACCTGTCAGTGAATAGTTACCGTACAATAAACTCCTTCTACCCTACAATGTTCCGATTAAATACAAGGCATGGATCTCGTGTCAAGCCTATCTAATTCAATCACTTGCTTACCATTTACTATGCGTAGTTCTATGCAAATTAGAAACTCCTTTCTAATTTCATTCACTCTGTCCAGAGATTCCTGAACTAGCATAAGCGGATCAGCCTTGAACATTCGCTTCCTTCACTGGAAGGGGTAGATCCTTTATTGATCATACACTATCTTCGTGTACAAATTTCTATACCCAGAAGAGCCCTAATAATTGTCCCTGGAGACTAAGAACTAAACCAAAGCATAGTTCAGTGTACACAAGATGACTATGATGACCTCAAGTCTAAGGATACTTGTACAACTATCACTAAGCGAACAACTGCTGACACGTGAGTGAACTCCATCAGTTGTTCAGCTGGGCGAGTCATGTTCAGTGAACTTATTCCATAATAAGCACCTACATACTTGCTATAGTGTCACCACACAAATGTCTATGAGAACAGACATCATTCATAATGAAGCAAGCATAGTATGTACCGATCTTTGCGGATTATTAATTACCAGTTAGTAATCCTATGACCAGGAACTATTTAAGTTTAGAGTTATCATCTTTTTAGGTCTCACTATTATGATCTCATCATAATCCATAAAAAGCTTTACTCTAAACTATGGTATATCTTATTTAAACACTTAAATAGATAAAGCCCGTAATAAAAACAAAACAAGTCTTTATTAATATCAATGAAATCAAAACAGATTACATAAAAGTTATTCCTAAATCCTAATACACGATTGGACTTAGGACATATTCCTTTCAAGATCAGCATCTTCAACAGTAATTTCTTCATCCACAGGAGGCACATAAACCTTTATAGGTTCACCAACTTTTTCTTTTCCTTTGGACCTTGGATCTATCTGCAATTGTGATTTAGCCTTGGTTGTCTCAACATTTGTCCTTTCTCTTATCACAATGCCTTTGGCCTTAGGAAGTTTCTTTTTACCAACAGAAGCTTCAGATTTAGAATTGACTTTTTCTGACTTAAGTCTAGCTTCTTCTTCCATCAGAATCTCAAAGTCCATTCCTGGATTTTCCTTCAGAAATAACTGTCTTGATATTTCTTCATCAAGATCCAAAAGTTCATCAGAACTTATTCTTTTACCAGTTGTAGAAGTAATTCTTTTTCTAGTATCAGAACTTGTTCTATGACTTGTAGCTTCAGCTCTTCTTGATGAGAAACCACTACCTTGACCTTGACCTCCACCCATTCCAGAGTTTCCCTGGTCATCTTTTTCATCATCCTTTCCCTTCAGTGTCTTAACAGTTTTGCATTTGGACTTAATTACTTTCTCCCCCTTTTTGGCATCAGCAGGTAAGAGAAAAGAGACAAGCAATTCCATTGAGGATTGGATTTCATTGAGTTGAGATTGCTGAGAAGCTTGATTTTTCAAAATTTCATCAATCTGAGACTGTTGCTTCTCTTGGGTCTTCTCAATGTAAGCAACTCTGTCAAAGGTAGGTTTGAAAAAGTTTTTCTTGTCCAGCTTGACAAGTGTATCTTGATTCTTGCTGCATTAAGAGTTGAGAGTAACAGACTGTTGACCTTGAAGATGCCTTGTGGTAAGTGCAGTAACTCTTAGTTGTGTCTTGAAACCTTCATTAACTAAGAACTCATCAGCTTTTGCAAGATGCTCCTCAAGAATCTTTTCAGATGGAACAAAAGTAACTGTGTTCCATTCCTTAGTCCACTCCTGTCCTCTAGGAGTTTCACTCCAAGGTACTGGTGCTTCTCCTCGAACAAACTTCTTGACTAGTTCAGATTTAGGAACAGTCTGTTGAGGTGCATGTCCTGAAGAACCAGCTTCATCAGCATCGGCATTTATAGCAGCATCACCAGTATCATCAGTATTTGCAGCATCAGATTTACAGAATCAGCATCTTCTGATAAAAGAACAGTGTGAGAAGCTATTGAGGTATCAACATCATCCTCTAAGTGCTTATCTGCTTCCAAGTTCTGATCAACATCCATAGTCTGATGCTCACCTATATTTTGATCATCAGTATCTAGATGCAGAGAAGGTGTTGTAGACAATTCTGGAGTTTCATTAGCATCAGTAAGTGGTGTTGTTGATGGATTAATTTGAGCTGTTGGAGCTTCTAAGTAGAGAACCTCAGGCACAACCAGGTTGTGAGTATCAATTTCAGCACTTGTGCCCGGGTCTGCAGTAGATACTGGTTCATGAATAGGAGACACAGGTGGTGTAGTTGCTTTATCTGTAGCAGCTTCCTGAGTTGGTGACAATGGAGGTGTAGAAGCAGTAGCTGTAGCAATTTCTGGCTCTTTTGAGATCAGAGATTCCTGATCTCCTTCCGTAGCTGCTTCATCCTCATCCTCTGAAACTAGCCTGTGAGCTCTCTGTTTCTTGTATCTCTTTGAAGATGGAGATTCTTTGGGAGTTTCAGCATGAGACATTCTTCTAAGCCTTTTGAGAAGCTTAGATCCCCCAATACCAATATCCTTATGAGAAGAGACCTTCTCAGCTTCTTTCATGACAGGTTCTGATACAAGAACCTGTTCCTCACTGTCTGATTCATCTCTCACAACAATCCTCCTTCTCTTCTATGGTGTTTGAGGTACAGTCTTTGTCCTCTTGGGCTTGGAAGATGAAGGCTTCACAGTATGTGCTGATGATGATGATGGTTGAGGTATCTGTGAAGTTTTGAGATATGTTCTGATAGAAGGTTGAGTAGAGTGAGGTGTATGTGTGGTATGTTCTGATGGTTGTTGAGTTGTCTGGGTTGTGGTGGTGGGTTGTACATCAGGGTAAACAGATCTGTAGGTTAGAGGATCAGCATTTACCAAGTCATTAAAAGCACGTTTTGCAAGTTTAAAAGGTGGAAATAAAGAACTGGATGGTTGGGGTTCATTATCACAACAAAAGGTATATATAAGCTGACATAATCTAACAAAGTAAACTACATTTCTATCCTCTGTCATCCTATCCCCAATAAAGCCTAGCACAGCACTTGCAAAATCAAAATGAGTTTGGTGAATAATAGCATACCCGATGTGCTGACTCATGATTGGAATGGCATCAAAGTTGGAACACTTATTCCCGAAGGCTTTAGTGGTGCAGTCGAAGAAAAAGCTCCATTCCTTTCTGATATGTGCTCTTTTCAACTGTCCAAGCTTGGCCAAACTCTTCTCATACCCCAAATTGGCCATGAGCTGCTGTAGAACTGGTTCCTCCACTGTTGAGAAAATGCAGCCTTATGGTAAATGTAGAGCTTTGCGAACTGCTCCAGGAGTTACCACATGCTCAACATCATTTACTTCGAAAATAATACTGGGAGTACCAGTAGCACCACCATTGTCAAAATGCCCAGTCCTCCAAAGCGTCAAAACTTGTTGGCTGGAAATGACTTGAGGCTGGGTCAATGCATACCCAATTTCACTGTGTGCTAGAAGATCTTGCACAAAGTGCAACTTAGATGGAGCTTCATCATGATTTAAGATTGCAGCATAGTTGTTGGGAACGAACTTAGCTCCATCTATGATCAAATCCTTAGGTGCCATGAGAAAAATTGAGAATTAAGGTTGCCTGTAAGGTGTTTGATAAAATGTCTGTATGAAAAACAACGTCAGGAGATGAGAGAGAAATAGATGAGATTGAGAGCTTGAGAGTTTGAGAGAAAATGAGAGTAAATGAGAGATGTACTGACTGGAGTGAAGTGTTGGTTTATATAGGCAATAGAATGCCAGAAGACGCAAGGAAAATTTAATGCTGACAGGTAGAAATAATTCTACCTCGTCTCCCTAGACTGAGGAGAATAAAAACAACCATTGGAAGTGTAAAACAGGGTTTAATGCGCACAAGAAACAAGTAAATATTATTGTGCATGGACGTGTTCCACTAACCCTAATTGTATTGACTGTTAATATTCCACCCAAACATATTTTGATTTAAAATAAGACTGTTTAAGATTTTAACTACAAATAAGTCAAGGAAAGAATCAGAATTTAATATCAGCACTTAGACTTATATCAGAACTTAACAGTCATCAGAACATGATTTCTTAACTCGAAAAGTTGACTGCCTATTTCTGTCATACTTCACACAAATTCTGATTTCGGTTCTTCAAAACTTAATCATCAGAACTTCCATCAGAACCTGTCCTCAGAATTTATGCAATCTGACACATAAACTGTTCATCGAAAATAACATTGATCGCCACAGTAAATTTCATCATTCATATGGAGTGTAAGTGTGTGCATTATGTGAAATATCAGACAAAGAGTAAAGTCTGATTCACTTCAGGACATTTTAGAAATAAGGCATAACTAAGAACTTTACTTAAAATCTGTCATTATTCTGAAGCCTACTATTGAATGAGTTCATGCATGAGTCCACCTCAACTGTTTTGTGCTTATTTTATGCATCAATTGAAATTCCATTTTACAGTGGCTTCTCAGTGTAAGTGAGACACGACTGCTTATCAGAATTTATGCTATTATCAGAGTATTTCTCCAGTAATCATAGAGTGTGAAAAGTCACCAAGAAAAATTTTTATTTTTTCTTTTCTGATGCATATTACTTAATACCAGCAATGCACTTGGGTCGTCCCTTCCACATTTTTTTTTACTCTAGATCTCAAAGGAGTACCTGATTTTTATTCCCTTTTCTTTTCCTTTTTCTTTTGATAAGTGAGGTTTATCAGCACTTAGTACATCCATCAGATTTACTAACATCAGAACTTAACAGATAAGAAGCACTATTCTAGTTTTTGACTTAGTAATTAGATACACAAAGTAAATTGAACTAAGCTCAATATCAGAGTTTGCTTGTGTTAAGAGATTTCCACATAAATAATTACTTTAAACATGGGATCTTTAGTATATTAAAGACTACTTGGTCAACATCTAGCACAGAAACAGTCATTTCACTATCGGAGTTTAGAAATTCACATCAGACAACAATCAGTACTTAAAGCAATTTTCAATTAGGCACAGAATACACAAAGAGAGTAATATCTGTAAATATTGATCATAAAGTCTGATGCATCAGAACAAAAGCTAAGCAGATTTAGAGAAAGAACCTGAAACCATTCCAAGTTCATTTACCAATCTTGTAAAAGTAGCTTCACATAGTGGTTTTGTGAAGATATCTGCTAGTTGTTGATCTGTTGGAACAAAGTGCAATTCCACTGTACCTTCATCCACATGTTCCCTTATGAAGTGGTACCTAATGCTGATGTGCTTTGTTATTGAGTGTTGAACTGGATTACCTGTCATAGCAATAGCACTTTGATTATCAAAGTAAATAGGGATTTTAAAATATGTTAACCCATAATCCAGTAACTGATTCTTCATCCAAAGAATTTGTGCACAGCAGCTTTCTGCAGCATTGTATTCTGCTTCTGCAGTTGATGTGGAACTTGACTTTTATTTCTTG
This sequence comes from Apium graveolens, assembly GCF_009905375.1. NCBI lineage: Eukaryota > Viridiplantae > Streptophyta > Magnoliopsida > Apiales > Apiaceae > Apium > Apium graveolens. The sequence goes on along the minus strand of NC_133649.1, from coordinate 236,317,554 downwards.
CTAAACCAAGAAACCAATCTACCTCCAAGAAATTGGCAGCTTCCACTTGTGCTTTTCCTGTCAATTTTGCAACCTGCAAAATCTGCATCTGAGTAACCTATTAGTTTAAAATCTGATTCTCTGGGATACCACAATCCCATTTCAGCTGTTCCTTTAAGATACTTGAAAATTCTTTTCACAGCTGTTAAGTGATGTTCTCTTGGATCTGCTTGAAATCTTGCACAAAGACAAGTAGCATACATGATATCAGGTCTACTAGCAGTTAGATAGAGTAGAGAGCCAATCATACCTCTGTAATCAGTAATATCTACTGATTTACCAGTATCCTTATCCAGTTTTGTTGCAGTGGCCATGGGAGGGGATGCACTTGAACAATCTTGTATTCCAAATTTCTTCAGCAAATTTCAGGTGTACTTGGTTTGACAAATAAAAGTGCCTTCTTTATTCTGCTTGACTTGAAGGCCCAGAAAATAGCTAAGTTCCCCCATCATACTCATTTGATATCTTGACTGCATCAGTTTGGCAAACTTCTTGCAAAGTCTGTCATTTGTAGAACCAAAGATGATATCATCAACGTATATCTGAACCAGAAGTAAGTCCTTTCCATGGTTGAGGTAGAACAGTGTTTTGTCTATAGTTCCTTTGTTAAATCCACTTTCCAGAAGAAACTGAGCTAAAGTCTCATACCATGCTCTTGAAGCTTGCTTAAGGCCATAAAGTACTTTATCAAGCCTGTAGACATGATCTGGATATTTGGGATCTACAAAGCCTGGAGGTTGTTCCACATATACTTCCTCCTCCAATTCTCCATTAAGAAAAGCACTTTTCATATCCATTTGAAAGACAGTAAACTTTTTGTGAGCAGCATAAGCCAAAAATATCCTTATGGCTTCCAATCTAGAAACTGGTGCAAATGTTTCATCATAATCAATTCCCTCCTGTTGAGAATATCCTTTTGCAACCAACCTTGCTTTATTCCTTATAATTATGCCATCACTATCAGTTTTGTTTCTGAATACCCACTTTGTACCAACAACAGATCTGTTCTTTGGTCTTGGCACTAGGGTCCAGACTTTGTTTCTTTCAAATTCATTCAACTCTTCCTGCATTGCTTGCACCCAATCAACATCTTGAAGAGCTTCTTCCACTTTCTTTGGTTCAGTCTGAGAAAGAAAAGAATTGAAAAGACATTCACTTGAAGTAGCTGTTCTAGTTCTGACACCTGCATCAGGATTTCCAATAATTAAGTCAGGTGTATGTGATTTAGTCCACTTTCTTGCAGATGGAAGGTTTTCCCTAGAACTGGATGCTCCCCCATGATCCATGTTATCTTCATCAATATTTTCTGATGCTCCCCCTGAAACTATGCTCTCTGAGTTGGATCCTTCAGAATTTAAGTTTTCAGAACTATCAGAACTTGGCTTATCAGAACTTGACGAATCAGAACTTGAAGAGCCAGTTGTATATTCTGATGCTTCTTGAGATGTGGATATATCTTCAGTATGCCCCCCTGCACAGGTGCATCTTCCTTTGACGTAGTCACCACAGTTTCAATAACATTAGAGTTTAATCCATCAGAGTTTGCATTATCAGGATTTAGACTTTCAGGATTTTCAGTATCGGAATTTGAGTCTTCATTTTCGATTCTCAGCTGATCATGATCATTGAAATCTTCAAGTCCAGTAATCTTCTTATCATCAAAAGAGACATTGATAGATTCCATGACAACCCTTGTTCTTAAATTGTAGACTCTGAAGGCTTTTGTGGAAAGTGGATATCCAACAAAAATTCCTTCATCAGCTTTTAAGTCAAATTTGGATAGCTGTTCAGGGTGAGTCTTAAGAACAAAACACTTGCATCCAAATACATGAAAATACTTCAGATTTGGCTTCTTTTTCTTTACCATCTCATATGGTGTCTTTCCATGCTTGTTAATGAGTGTTGCATTCTGAGTAAAACAAGCAGTCTGCACAGCTTCAGCCCAAAAATATGTTGGTAGCTTTGCTTTATTAAGCATAGTTCGTGTAGCTTCAATGAGAGTTCTATTCTTTCTTTCAACAACTCCATTTTGCTGTGGAGTTCCAGGAGCAGAGAATTCCTGCTTAATTCCATGGTCTTTGCAGAACTCTTCCATGATCAAATTCTTGAACTCAGTGCCATTATCACTTCTTATTATCTTCACAGAATCTTTGACCAATTTATCCAGTTGCTTGACATGATCAATCAAGATAGATGGAGTTTCACTTTTAGTGTGCAATAAATACACCCATGTGTATCTGGTGAACTCATCCACTATGACCATAGCATATTTCTTCTTTGCAATAGACATGACATTCACTGGACCAAATAGATCAACATGTAGTAGGTGATAAGGCTCAAGAATTGATGATTCAGTCTTGCTCTTGAATGAAGCTTTCCTTTGTTTAGCCTTCTGACAAGAATCACAAAGGCCATCAGGAGCAAATACTGACTTTGGCAGTCCTCTCACAAGATCTTTCTTGACCAGTTCATTTATATTGTTGAAATTTAAATGAGAGAGTTTCTTGTGCCATTTCCAGCTTTCTTCAATTGATGCTCTACTCATCAGACAGATTGCAGAACCATCAGTACTTGTTGAAAGCTTGGCTTCATAAATGTTACCACGCCTGTAACCTTGCAGAACAACTTTGCCTGTAGATTTACTTACAACTTCACAGTGTTCTTCAAAGAAATCCACATGATAACCTCTGTCACAGATTTGACTAACACTCAGCAGATTGTGTTTAAGTCCTGAGACCAGAGCTACTTCTTTAATGATGACATTCCCAAGATTGATATTGCCATATCCCAATATTTTTCCAATGTTGCCATCTCCATAAGAAACACTTGGGCCAGCCTTCTCCACAAAGTCTGATAGCAGGGCTTTATTTCCAGTCATATGTCCTGAACATCCACTATCCAGAACTAGGATGTTTTTCCTGTTGCCCTGCAATCACAACGACTACTAATGATTAGTTTTAAGGACCCAGACTTGCTTGGATCCTGTGACCTTATTAAGTTTGTTAACACTTGCAGCGGATTTAACATCAGAGTTTATGTTAACATTTTTCTTATCAGCATTTACACTATCAGACTTTGTATCAGAACTTATACTAGATGCAGCAATGCTAACTTTCTTTCATAAGTCGTCCTCTCAGGATTCTCGGGGTATAAAGGAACCGAGACCAATTCTTCTGCTGGCCTTCCTCTATTCTCATCATTTTCTCGAACATCCATATCTTCAATAGGAAGAACCTGCCCCCCCGACTCCATCTGCCCTCAAAGAGGCCACATAACAGCTTCTAGCCATTTTTTGATCTCCTCTCTCTTCTCCAATCCCGTTTCGGGTGGGAAACTTCATGACTGAATGGTAGGAAGAGGGGACTGCCTTGAAGGCATGTATCCCTGTTCTCCCCATGATAGCATTATAAGTTGAACTAGCCTTTACCACTACGAAATCCAGCATCTGCGTTGCTTGCCTTGGCTCCGTACCTATGGTGGTTGGCAACTTGATTATCCCTTCCACAGGACATTCTACTCCAGCAAATCCATATATCGGCATGTCGGTTGGTGTTAACTGGGAGTCGTTATACCCCATCCTTAGAAAGGTGTCGTGGAGCAAGATATCCACAGAAGCACCATTATCCACAAGGACCCTCTTAACCGGGCTATTTCCTATTATTGGTGTTATGACCAGCGGGTCGTCATGGGGAAACTTCACACCCTCTAGGTCGGAATCATCAAAAGCCAATGTTACTTCTGTCCTGGCCCTCTTCGGGGCTTCTCCAACAATATGCATAACCTCTCTAGTATATGCCTTTCTGGAATTTTTGGACAATCCAGCAGCAGTTGGACCTCCAAAGATCGTGTTTATCACAGGCCCTCGAGGTCTCGGCCCTCCATAAATGGTGTTTATAACTGGTCCTCTAGGCTGGGGGTTTCGCCCCTGATCGTCTTGGTCCCTCCTACGATCTTCAAAGTTCTTCCTTCCATTATTATTTCTGTCCCCTCCATCTCCAGTATACTTGTTCAATCTTCCTTTTCGAATCAAAAACTCAATTTCATCTTTCAATTGCCTACACTCATCGGTGTCATGGCCAACATCTTTGTGAAACCTGCAATACTTGCCCTTATCTAGCTTGGCGGGATCAGCCTTCAAGGGCTTAGGCCAGCGAATATCTCTGTCTTTCTCAATCTCCATCAAAATCTGACTTCTGGGAGCATTCAACTTAGCGTATTCAGTGAACTTTTGCCCAGGTCCTCCCTTCTTGGGGGTTGAATCAGGGTTTTGTTCGGTTCTAGGATATTTGTCCTTAGCGATATACTCCAAATCAGTTTTTCGTTTCTTGCCTCCAGTGGGCTCATTACTTACTACGGTCTTCCTCATACTTTCTTCAACCTTGATATACTTCCCTGCCCTCTCTTGGAGCTGCAACATGCTCTCAGGGGGTCGTTTGGCCAAAGACATCTTGAAAAACTCATCCCTAGTTCCTTGTTGCAGTGCTATCATGGCTACCTTATCATCAAGGTCTGGGACTTTTAAAGCCTCCTTTGTAAAACGATTCAGGTAATCTCTTAAGGATTCCTTAGCTCCCTGCACAAGACTCATAAGAGATGCTGAACTTTTCTCATGGACTCTTCCACTGATGAATTGCTTAATAAAAGCCTGACTTAATTCTCTGAATGATCCAATAGAATTTGGGGGTAGGCGACTGTACCATCTTTGAGCCATACCCAACAGGGTTTGAGGAAAGGCCCGACATTTTATAGCATCGTTCACGGGTTGCAGCAGCAGTGCATTAGAGAATGTCCTAACATGATTAGCGGGGTCTCCCGTGCCATCATAGGCTTTGATAGTGGGCATCTTGAATTTCCTTGAGATATGGGCATTCATTATCTCTTCTGTGAAGGGTGGAGTTGGATCATCAGGATCTCCAAGGGGAAGGAGATTGCTTGGATCAGTTCTTGGGACAACAGCCCTTCTTCTTACCGGACCATCCAGGTCTATGATAGGAGGAGGATTTCTCCCCCTAGGAGGTATGTGGGTTCTGGTGGCTTGGTGAGCCTCCAAGTCACGCCTCAGCCTTTGGATTTCAGCCTCATGAGCCCTGATCTTTTCCTGCACTTCTTGGGGATTCGCCCCTGGGGTGCTTTGGGGGCGTTGCCTTCCATCGGCCATTGGCTCTTTTCCAGGACGCCTCCTTCTCGGGGCCACTTCATCATCCGAAGATTCGGAGTCTCTCTCAGTGTATGGACCAGAAAATTCCCGATCCTCAGGGATAGGATCCAAACCTCGTATATAGGGGGGCGACCGCCCTCGTGCTTCGCTTCGCCCAGCATATCCGCTTCCTCCAACCTCAGGCTTGAAGAGTCGGGGGAGTTGTCCCTTGTGGCTGAGGATGAGTTGCCCCTGTCTGGGCTTCTCCCTGAGTAGATGCATAAGTTGAATGGGGAGGAACCTCCACGGTTGATGAAATCACCTGGGTTGCCTCTAATGGTGTTTCTTCCTCTAGAGCTCCAATTGTTCTCCGTGTTCTCGCCATGGTTGTTGTTGTGTTTCCCACAGACGGCGCCAAATGTTATGGATAAAAAACCAAGGTTATTACTTGCTGTATTTAATACTAAGATTCGGGAGCTCAAGGCCTTTAATGGCTGCTCTCGTGTTTCGTGACTCAATCTGCCTTTACGAGATGCCTACGTATCTCTGTGAATTAGAGAATCAAGCCAAAAAACGTAGTTCTGATTGGTGGGGGTGAGACCCCTTATATAGATGTTGGGAGTCCTTGAATTGGACTTGGTATAGGAGACTTGGTGGGCAAGTCTCATAATTAGAATGGACTTTGGAGTCCTAGATAGTAGGAAACTGATTCCTTATCCTTTTAGGTCTCCTTGAGGCTAATCTCCAAGGATTTATATCCTTATCGGGACTCTTTTCAACATCTGATTTGTCCCTTATTAATTAATTACGAAATTAATTAATAATCAGGGCTTTTGGGCCTTTTTTATTCCATCAGGCCTGATCTGGTCCATCAGGCTTAACCTTTCTGGTCTGAGTATCATATATCTTTTTATTGGGCCTGGCAGCCCACAGTTTGTACAATTAATACAGTATTTAATTATACAAACATAATTTATTTATCCCTATCACTTTTATACTAATATATTTAGTTATTATTGTATTTTTATATTTGATCTTGATAGTCTAAATATAACGTATGTGTTATAATTTATTTTATTTCTTCGTTATCTAATTTTTTTTCACATTATATATTTATAAGGAGAATGTTTTAATCATACAACATAGTATATTTATATATTATCAAAGATTGAAAAGTTATTTGGAATTTCACCTTACTAATCAATTGTCAAAGTACTTTTCAATATATTATATTATATTTGTATTTCAAGTTTAAATTGTAATAATTTATTATTATTATTATTATTATATTTTTTCCTAGTTTTATATTTTATAGGATGCATGTACTATAAATTTTTTAAAATACAAACCGTAATTTATTATTTTACAAAATGAAACAAAACATATGTAATATTTTATACCTAAATTTAATCTAAATGTGTTTCTCATTTTATAAAATTAAAATTGAAATTATCTATTCAAAAATATTTTAAATCAAACTTACTCATTCCAAATTTTTAAAGAAAATGATACTCCCTCCGTCCCTCCCAATTGTTATCATTTCTGGGATAGTGTCCGGCACGCATTTTAAGATGAATAAAAAGTATAGTTCTTTAACTTTTTTATAAAATTTTATTTTTCTGAATAAAAGTTTAAACATTCTATTTTTATTCAGAATTTTTTTTTAAAAAAAGATTATAGAACAATACTTTCTATTCATCTTAAAATGCGTGTCGGACACTCTCCCAGAAACGATAACAACTGGGAGGGACGGAGGGAGTACTACTTTAACCCGATTAATAAATTTGTTGATTGTGACTTATATTTATTAATATAATTGTTGGTTGTATTATATATATGTATAACACTTTTAATATTATTTTATATTATTTAAGAATATATAATTATAGTTCAATTTCTTTATTAATTACATATTATATTTGTTATACAAATGATTAAATATTATAATATAATAATAAAATAAATAAAATAAATATATCTATAATGTATTTTATTAGACCTATGTTTTAATTTCTAATTATAATAGATTTATTATTATATATATATTCCTTGTTTTTATGTTTTAGAAGATTCATGTGCTCTAAATTTTTTAAGAGACAAATCGCAATTTTCTCTTTTTACAAAATGAAACAAAACAATGTAATATTTATATCTAAATATAATCTAAATAATTTCATTATTTTATAAGATATAAATGAAAATTATATATTCAAAATTAATTTTTAATCAAATTTACCCACTCCAATATTTTGAATAAAAATTATATAACTTTAAATTGATTATAAATGATTTGTTAAATGTTTATTATATTTATTTTTATTAAGATAATTGTTGATTATATTTTATATATATTATTATCTTTTAATATTATTTTATATCAATTAAGAATAAATAATTATAGTTCAATTTTTAATTAATTGTTTATCATATTTTTTTATCGTAGATAATCCGCAGCCGCTACCCTTTGAGTCTGCACTGCGTAAACCCTATAAACTCACGCAATAGCCTGTAAACCATGTGAACCAAGGTAAACCACATTTAAGCGACATACTCTGACTCCGGAGGCCTGCAAACTTTGCACGTGGACTAAGGTAAATCGCATTTAAGTGACATGCTCTGACTCAGGAGGCATAATCATCGAACAGGTGATTAAGAGTATAGTTATCCCTCTCTAACCAACTGAGTCAACCCTTGCGAGCGTCTATTATGTTTGTTATATATAGCAGAATAATAAAATAAATGAAATAAATATATTATTATTATACTTTAACATGACCAAACTGTACTATCAAAACCCGTTACTCAATTATATATAATAATAGTCTAAAACCCGTGCGATGCACGGTTGTTTTAAAAAATATTATTTTATAATTTCTTTTATAATATTTTATTAAATATTTTTTTTAAAGAATAAATATGTCTGAATAAGTATATTTGGATATATTTCTTTATTATATTATAAAATCTAGTTTCGATATATGTTAGGCGGTATTTATAAATCAAACTAATTATTGTTTTAGTTTAAGACCAATTATATTAACTAATTCAAAACAATTATTTTCAGCTTTGATTTAATTTGTTTAAGCTCGAATATATATTATAATTTTTTTAACCCGAAAACGTATAAATTATTTAGCTTTAGTTGATCTAAATTTTTTTTATTTTAATTTAATTTTATCGTTGAATAATTGTATAAATCATTTTTAGCCCTGGTGAATAGTATTTAAGGTTTTATTTTATTCTAACACTATCCACAACAGGTAATTATATAAGTCTGTTAGCAACCAAATCTAAATAATTATATTTAGTTTATTTTGAATTTATATTAGTCAAGTTTGAATATTATTTTCCTTTATTCCGGAAAAGTAGTATATTATTTTAGTTGTGTTTTAATCCAATGCAACAAATTCAGTTAATTATATTTGTTATTGTAGCCCGGATCAATGACATGATTTCATATCAATGGTTTAAATTTTAAGTTTGTATGAATAATTTATATTATTTTCTTTTATCACATGTCAAATTATTTTCTAATTTGAATGTTTTAGTCGGTTCAATAATATAATATTTTTGACCAAGGTGATAATATGTATTATTTTGTTTATGTCCGTTTTCGTTATAAATAATATCATCATCAAATCGATTAGTTACAATCTTGTAACAACGTTTGGATCGATATGTTTATAATAATATGATCAACGTATGTTGAATCGATGTATTTTATGTCTCGTATATTTTATATAACATAGCTAGATTGTAATGATAAGAGAAGTTGATTTTAATGTCAATTAAAATTAAAATAATTAAGTAAAATAATTAAATAAAGTGCTTTACTTAGAAGATAATTGAATTATTTACTAATTAAGTAAATATTAAATTATAAGATAAGATAATTAAGTACATTAACAAAGAAATATTGTTAGGTCACACACACTGTAGAAGGGGGTGAATACAGTGTATAGCACAATCAAATCGAATTCTAATAACACAAGTAACAGAAAACATACTTTATTCAAAGCAATAAACTCTGTTATAGTATGGAACTGTCCTCTCTCCGTGATGAACAAATATCACGAGAGCTGCTAGGGTTACAATGAATAATATTCTCGATAATGATAACACTTATAGTGTAAACCCTATGTCTGTGTTTATATACTACACAGTTACAAGATAATCGCTAATTGATATGGAATATAATTCTGCTTCCTAAAATATATCAATCAGATATCTTTTCTTCCAAGTATTCTATTCTTCATAGAATTCCTTCTTCATGCATATCTCTTCTTACGTTTGTCTCGATCTTCTCTTCCTTTAATCAGCCGCCTTCCTTATATGAACGTTTCCTTTAAGTCCTGATATTATCTTCTGATAAATATCTCCTGAACCTTAAGTACTGATGACTTAAGTTCCGACTTTCAGTTAAGTACTGATTTGTCCTGTTTAAGTAAGATCTGAAAACTAAATATAAATCATATTAGTCATGACATTATCAGATATATCTAACAATCTCCCCCAACTTGTGAATTGCCATAATATACAAGTTTAACAGATATTTGATGATGTCAAAAACATTAAGTACAAATGCATGAGAATTTGACTAGATAACTACAACTTACAGTCCTTAAAGCTTTACCAACTTTAACTTCTGATAATAACTTCAGTCTGTATAGATATTAGAATTTGAGCAGTTGTAGATCTTGACTTGGCTTCACCTTCTGATCTCTCTGATGTCAGGAGTTGTTCTGAGATAGTTCTTTAACAAACATCTCTCAGCATATCTGAGTTCATCAATCATCCTCCTTTTAGCATCTTTAAGCTCTGCAGAATCTTCACCAGTTTGGAAAATAGCAGCCCTGAGATCATTAATTCTAGATTTTCTTATGTCCTGATCCAGTCTGATCAAATATGCCTTGTCAGACTCAAGATTGAATTCTACAGCCTTGTAACCTAGAAAGGTAGTTATAATCTTAGCAGAGTTAGGCTTCATCTCAACAATATCACCCTTGTGATCTCTGTACTTTGGAAGATATGTGCTGTCAGATTTTACAGAATAAATCCTTTTCTGTCTCTTAATTTGAGTCTTCAAATAGTTTGCAGCACTTTCTGTTATTCTGTCATTCACTTGAAGTAAAAATAAAACATGTTCCAATTCTTCAAAACACTTCAGTGGAATAGCATTTTCCCTTATACGGTAAACCCTACCATCTGTCATGAAGTACAACAAGATGTGTTCTTTCAAGTAGGTATGGTAAACCATCTGTACAGATTCTAGTTGATTCAATCTTTCAGGAGTTGCTCCAATACCTGGTTCACTTAAAGAACTTGGATCATTGGTTGTGTTCTGTACTCTTCTTTCATCAGCACTACCCAATCCATATTTATCTCTTGCTTCCTTTCCAGTAACCACTCTTGCTTCAAAACCACTTGATGCAGTCTTCAAAGGTTGAGTCTGTTTGGCTTTGGTGAATCCTGGTAGGAGTATCTTTGAAGGTTTAACATGAGCAATATCAGAGGTTTCCTTTTCCTTATCTTCTGATATCAAGTCAACTTGAGCTATGTCAGAGGTTACTTGCTTCTTTGTAATTTTAGGTCTCACTATTATGATCTCATCATAATCCATAAAAAGCTTTACTCTAAACTATGGTATATCTTATTTAAACACTTAAATAGATAAAGCCCGTAATAAAAACAAAACAAGTCTTTATTAATATCAATGAAATCAAAACAGATTACATAAAAGTTATTCCTAAATCCTAATACACGATTGGACTTAGGACATATTCCTTTCAATCTCCCACTTGTACTAAAGCCAATCACTCTGGTATCTAATACCCATCTTGACGATCAAAGTGACTTTCATAAAGTAGCTTTGTGAGTGGGTCTGCTATGTTGTTATGTGTGTCAACTCTAATTCAATACAATATAAGAAATGTTACCGCGCTCCCACTAACCCTTTTGTAGACGCATGGTTCATCTTCGTTTTTGATAAAACACCTTTTAATCATTAATCCTTTTTCTAAACACTTTAGAAATAATTCTCTCTCTTGATTTAATTTCCAAAAATTAAATCCTTTAATTAATAATATTAAGAACTTTTCTTAATTAATTTATAATCAATTAAATCTCATTTAATCAATTATTAAATTTGCCAATTAATTATTTATTTCATAAATAAATAATTATTAGCCATTATTAATTAATTCCTCCACCATTAAATCATTCTCTTTTTATGGTGTGACCCTGTAGGTTCAATATTAAGCCGGTAGTAGAAATAAATAATAATAAAACTATTTTATCATTATTTATATAAATTCTCTAATTTATTAAATATGATTAATTAATTAATCACATTTATTCTACATCGTGAGTGATGCTTCTCAACATATCGCGACTATCCGGATAATATGAATTCACTGCTTAGAATACCAAGAACCTGTCAGTGAATAGTTACCGTACAATAAACTCCTTCTACCCTACAATGTTCCGATTAAATACAAGGCATGGATCTCGTGTCAAGCCTATCTAATTCAATCACTTGCTTACCATTTACTATGCGTAGTTCTATGCAAATTAGAAACTCCTTTCTAATTTCATTCACTCTGTCCAGAGATTCCTGAACTAGCATAAGCGGATCAGCCTTGAACATTCGCTTCCTTCACTGGAAGGGGTAGATCCTTTATTGATCATACACTATCTTCGTGTACAAATTTCTATACCCAGAAGAGCCCTAATAATTGTCCCTGGAGACTAAGAACTAAACCAAAGCATAGTTCAGTGTACACAAGATGACTATGATGACCTCAAGTCTAAGGATACTTGTACAACTATCACTAAGCGAACAACTGCTGACACGTGAGTGAACTCCATCAGTTGTTCAGCTGGGCGAGTCATGTTCAGTGAACTTATTCCATAATAAGCACCTACATACTTGCTATAGTGTCACCACACAAATGTCTATGAGAACAGACATCATTCATAATGAAGCAAGCATAGTATGTACCGATCTTTGCGGATTATTAATTACCAGTTAGTAATCCTATGATCAGGAACTATTTAAGTTTAGAGTTATCATCTTTTTAGGTCTCACTATTATGATCTCATCATAATCCATAAAAAGCTTTACTCTAAACTATGGTATATCTTATTTAAACACTTAAATAGATAAAGCCCGTAATAAAAACAAAACAAGTCTTTATTAATATCAATGAAATCAAAACAGATTACATAAAAGTTATTCCTAAATCCTAATACACGATTGGACTTAGGACATATTCCTTTCAAGATCAGCATCTTCAACAGTAATTTCTTCATCCACAGGAGGCACATAAACCTTTATAGGTTCACCAACTTTTTCTTTTCCTTTGGACCTTGGATCTATCTGCAATTGTGATTTAGCCTTGGTTGTCTCAACATTTGTCCTTTCTCTTATCACAATGCCTTTGGCCTTAGGAAGTTTCTTTTTACCAACAGAAGCTTCAGATTTAGAATTGACTTTTTCTGACTTAAGTCTAGCTTCTTCTTCCATCAGAATCTCAAAGTCCATTCCTGGATTTTCCTTCAGAAATAACTGTCTTGATATTTCTTCATCAAGATCCAAAAGTTCATCAGAACTTATTCTTTTACCAGTTGTAGAAGTAATTCTTTTTCTAGTATCAGAACTTGTTCTATGACTTGTAGCTTCAGCTCTTCTTGATGAGAAACCACTACCTTGACCTTGACCTCCACCCATTCCAGAGTTTCCCTGGTCATCTTTTTCATCATCCTTTCCCTTCAGTGTCTTAACAGTTTTGCATTTGGACTTAATTACTTTCTCCCCCTTTTTGGCATCAGCAGGTAAGAGAAAAGAGACAAGCAATTCCATTGAGGATTGGATTTCATTGAGTTGAGATTGCTGAGAAGCTTGATTTTTCAAAATTTCATCAATCTGAGACTGTTGCTTCTCTTGGGTCTTCTCAATGTAAGCAACTCTGTCAAAGGTAGGTTTGAAAAAGTTTTTCTTGTCCAGCTTGACAAGTGTATCTTGATTCTTGCTGCATTAAGAGTTGAGAGTAACAGACTGTTGACCTTGAAGATGCCTTGTGGTAAGTGCAGTAACTCTTAGTTGTGTCTTGAAACCTTCATTAACTAAGAACTCATCAGCTTTTGCAAGATGCTCCTCAAGAATCTTTTCAGATGGAACAAAAGTAACTGTGTTCCATTCCTTAGTCCACTCCTGTCCTCTAGGAGTTTCACTCCAAGGTACTGGTGCTTCTCCTCGAACAAACTTCTTGACTAGTTCAGATTTAGGAACAGTCTGTTGAGGTGCATGTCCTGAAGAACCAGCTTCATCAGCATCGGCATTTATAGCAGCATCACCAGTATCATCAGTATTTGCAGCATCAGATTTACAGAATCAGCATCTTCTGATAAAAGAACAGTGTGAGAAGCTATTGAGGTATCAACATCATCCTCTAAGTGCTTATCTGCTTCCAAGTTCTGATCAACATCCATAGTCTGATGCTCACCTATATTTTGATCATCAGTATCTAGATGCAGAGAAGGTGTTGTAGACAATTCTGGAGTTTCATTAGCATCAGTAAGTGGTGTTGTTGATGGATTAATTTGAGCTGTTGGAGCTTCTAAGTAGAGAACCTCAGGCACAACCAGGTTGTGAGTATCAATTTCAGCACTTGTGCCCGGGTCTGCAGTAGATACTGGTTCATGAATAGGAGACACAGGTGGTGTAGTTGCTTTATCTGTAGCAGCTTCCTGAGTTGGTGACAATGGAGGTGTAGAAGCAGTAGCTGTAGCAATTTCTGGCTCTTTTGAGATCAGAGATTCCTGATCTCCTTCCGTAGCTGCTTCATCCTCATCCTCTGAAACTAGCCTGTGAGCTCTCTGTTTCTTGTATCTCTTTGAAGATGGAGATTCTTTGGGAGTTTCAGCATGAGACATTCTTCTAAGCCTTTTGAGAAGCTTAGATCCCCCAATACCAATATCCTTCTGAGAAGAGACCTTCTCAGCTTCTTTCATGACAGGTTCTGATACAAGAACCTGTTCCTCACTGTCTGATTCATCTCTCACAACAATCCTCCTTCTCTTCTATGGTGTTTGAGGTACAGTCTTTGTCCTCTTGGGCTTGGAAGATGAAGGCTTCACAGTATGTGCTGATGATGATGATGGTTGAGGTATCTGTGAAGTTTTGAGATATGTTCTGATAGAAGGTTGAGTAGAGTGAGGTGTATGTGTGGTATGTTCTGATGGTTGTTGAGTTGTCTGGGTTGTGGTGGTGGGTTGTACATCAGGGTAAACAGATCTGTAGGTTAGAGGATCAGCATTTACCAAGTCATTAAAAGCACGTTTTGCAAGTTTAAAAGGTGGAAATAAAGAACTGGATGGTTGGGGTTCATTATCACAACAAAAGGTATATATAAGCTGACATAATCTAACAAAGTAAACTACATTTCTATCCTCTGTCATCCTATCCCCAATAAAGCCTAGCACAGCACTTGCAAAATCAAAATGAGTTTGGTGAATAATAGCATACCCGATGTGCTGACTCATGATTGGAATGGCATCAAAGTTGGAACACTTATTCCCGAAGGCTTTAGTGGTGCAGTCGAAGAAAAAGCTCCATTCCTTTCTAATATGTGCTCTTTTCAACTGTCCAAGCTTGGCCAAACTCTTCTCATACCCCAAATTGGCCATGAGCTGCTGTAGAACTGGTTCCTCCACTGTTGAGAAAATGCAGCCTTATGGTAAATGTAGAGCTTTGCGAACTGCTCCAGGAGTTACCACATGCTCAACATCATTTACTTCGAAAATAATACTGGGAGTACCAGTAGCACCACCATTGTCAAAATGCCCAGTCCTCCAAAGCGTCAAAACTTGTTGGCTGGAAATGACTTGAGGCTGGGTCAATGCATACCCAATTTCACTGTGTGCTAGAAGATCTTGCACAAAGTGCAACTTAGATGGAGCTTCATCATGATTTAAGATTGCAGCATAGTTGTTGGGAACGAACTTAGCTCCATCTATGATCAAATCCTTAGGTGCCATGAGAAAAATTGAGAATTAAGGTTGCCTGTAAGGTGTTTGATAAAATGTCTGTATGAAAAACAACGTCAGGAGATGAGAGAGAAATAGATGAGATTGAGAGCTTGAGAGTTTGAGAGAAAATGAGAGTAAATGAGAGATGTACTGACTGGAGTGAAGTGTTGGTTTATATAGGCAATAGAATGCCAGAAGACGCAAGGAAAATTTAATGCTGACAGGTAGAAATAATTCTACCTCGTCTCCCTAGACTGAGGAGAATAAAAACAACCATTGGAAGTGTAAAACAGGGTTTAATGCGCACAAGAAACAAGTAAATATTATTGTGCATGGACGTGTTCCACTAACCCTAATTGTATTGACTGTTAATATTCCACCCAAACATATTTTGATTTAAAATAAGACTGTTTAAGATTTTAACTACAAATAAGTCAAGGAAAGAATCAGAATTTAATATCAGCACTTAGACTTATATCAGAACTTAACAGTCATCAGAACATGATTTCTTAACTCGAAAAGTTGACTGCCTATTTCTGTCATACTTCACACAAATTCTGATTTCGGTTCTTCAAAACTTAATCATCAGAACTTCCATCAGAACCTGTCCTCAGAATTTATGCAATCTGACACATAAACTGTTCATCGAAAATAACATTGATCGCCACAGTAAATTTCATCATTCATATGGAGTGTAAGTGTGTGCATTATGTGAAATATCAGACAAAGAGTAAAGTCTGATTCACTTCAGGACATTTTAGAAATAAGGCATAACTAAGAACTTTACTTAAAATCTGTCATTATTCTGAAGCCTACTATTGAATGAGTTCATGCATGAGTCCACCTCAACTGTTTTGTGCTTATTTTATGCATCAATTGAAATTCCATTTTACAGTGGCTTCTCAGTGTAAGTGAGACACGACTGCTTATCAGAATTTATGCTATTATCAGAGTATTTCTCCAGTAATCATAGAGTGTGAAAAGTCACCAAGAAAAATTTTTATTTTTTCTTTTCTGATGCATATTACTTAATACCAGCAATGCACTTGGGTCGTCCCTTCCACATTTTTTTTTACTCTAGATCTCAAAGGAGTACCTGATTTTTATTCCCTTTTCTTTTCCTTTTTCTTTTGATAAGTGAGGTTTATCAGCACTTAGTACATCCATCAGATTTACTAACATCAGAACTTAACAGATAAGAAGCACTATTCTAGTTTTTGACTTAGTAATTAGATACACAAAGTAAATTGAACTAAGCTCAATATCAGAGTTTGCTTGTGTTAAGAGATTTCCACATAAATAATTACTTTAAACATGGGATCTTTAGTATATTAAAGACTACTTGGTCAACATCTAGCACAGAAACAGTCATTTCACTATCGGAGTTTAGAAATTCACATCAGACAACAATCAGTACTTAAAGCAATTTTCAATTAGGCACAGAATACACAAAGAGAGTAATATCTGTAAATATTGATCATAAAGTCTGATGCATCAGAACAAAAGCTAAGCAGATTTAGAGAAAGAACCTGAAACCATTCCAAGTTCATTTACCAATCTTGTAAAAGTAGCTTCACATAGTGGTTTTGTGAAGATATCTGCTAGTTGTTGATCTGTTGGAACAAAGTGCAATTCCACTGTACCTTCATCCACATGTTCCCTTATGAAGTGGTACCTAATGCTGATGTGCTTTGTTATTGAGTGTTGAACTGGATTACCTGTCATAGCAATAGCACTTTGATTATCAAAGTAAATAGGGATTTTAAAATATGTTAACCCATAATCCAGTAACTGATTCTTCATCCAAAGAATTTGTGCACAGCAGCTTTCTGCAGCATTGTATTCTGCTTCTGCAGTTGATGTGGAACTTGACTTTTATTTCTTGCTAAACCAAGAAACCAATCTACCTCCAAGAAATTGGCAGCTTCCACTTGTGCTTTTCCTGTCAATTTTGCAACCTGCAAAATCTGCATCTGAGTAACCTATTAGTTTAAAATCTGATTCTCTGGGATACCACAATCCCATTTCAGCTGTTCCTTTAAGATACTTGAAAATTCTTTTCACAGCTGTTAAGTGATGTTCTCTTGGATCTGCTTGAAATCTTGCACAAAGACAAGTAGCATACATGATATCAGGTCTACTAGCAGTTAGATAGAGTAGAGAGCCAATCATACCTCTGTAATCAGTAATATCTACTGATTTACCAGTATCCTTATCCAGTTTTGTTGCAGTGGCCATGGGAGGGGATGCACTTGAACAATCTTGTATTCCAAATTTCTTCAGCAAATTTCAGGTGTACTTGGTTTGACAAATAAAAGTGCCTTCTTTATTCTGCTTGACTTGAAGGCCCAGAAAATAGCTAAGTTCCCCCATCATACTCATTTGATATCTTGACTGCATCAGTTTGGCAAACTTCTTGCAAAGTCTGTCATTTGTAGAACCAAAGATGATATCATCAACGTATATCTGAACCAGAAGTAAGTCCTTTCCATGGTTGAGGTAGAACAGTGTTTTGTCTATAGTTCCTTTGTTAAATCCACTTTCCAGAAGAAACTGAGCTAAAGTCTCATACCATGCTCTTGAAGCTTGCTTAAGGCCATAAAGTACTTTATCAAGCCTGTAGACATGATCTGGATATTTGGGATCTACAAAGCCTGGAGGTTGTTCCACATATACTTCCTCCTCCAATTCTCCATTAAGAAAAGCACTTTTCATATCCATTTGAAAGACAGTAAACTTTTTGTGAGCAGCATAAGCCAAAAATATCCTTATGGCTTCCAATCTAGAAACTGGTGCAAATGTTTCATCATAATCAATTCCCTCCTGTTGAGAATATCCTTTTGCAACCAACCTTGCTTTATTCCTTATAATTATGCCATCACTATCAGTTTTGTTTCTGAATACCCACTTTGTACCAACAACAGATCTGTTCTTTGGTCTTGGCACTAGGGTCCAGACTTTGTTTCTTTCAAATTCATTCAACTCTTCCTGCATTGCTTGCACCCAATCAACATCTTGAAGAGCTTCTTCCACTTTCTTTGGTTCAGTCTGAGAAAGAAAAGAATTGAAAAGACATTCACTTGAAGTAGCTGTTCTAGTTCTGACACCTGCATCAGGATTTCCAATAATTAAGTCAGGTGTATGTGATTTAGTCCACTTTCTTGCAGATGGAAGGTTTTCCCTAGAACTGGATGCTCCCCCATGATCCATGTTATCTTCATCAATATTTTCTGATGCTCCCCCTGAAACTATGCTCTCTGAGTTGGATCCTTCAGAATTTAAGTTTTCAGAACTATCAGAACTTGGCTTATCAGAACTTGACGAATCAGAACTTGAAGAGCCAGTTGTATATTCTGATGCTTCTTGAGATGTGGATATATCTTCAGTATGCCCCCCTGCACAGGTGCATCTTCCTTTGACGTAGTCACCACAGTTTCAATAACATTAGAGTTTAATCCATCAGAGTTTGCATTATCAGGATTTAGACTTTCAGGATTTTCAGTATCGGAATTTGAGTCTTCATTTTCGATTCTCAGCTGATCATGATCATTGAAATCTTCAAGTCCAGTAATCTTCTTATCATCAAAAGAGACATTGATAGATTCCATGACAACCCTTGTTCTTAAATTGTAGACTCTGAAGGCTTTTGTGGAAAGTGGATATCCAACAAAAATTCCTTCATCAGCTTTTAAGTCAAATTTGGATAGCTGTTCAGGGTGAGTCTTAAGAACAAAACACTTGCATCCAAATACATGAAAATACTTCAGATTTGGCTTCTTTTTCTTTACCATCTCATATGGTGTCTTTCCATGCTTGTTAATGAGTGTTGCATTCTGAGTAAAACAAGCAGTCTGCACAGCTTCAGCCCAAAAATATGTTGGTAGCTTTGCTTTATTAAGCATAGTTCGTGTAGCTTCAATGAGAGTTCTATTCTTTCTTTCAACAACTCCATTTTGCTGTGGAGTTCCAGGAGCAGAGAATTCCTGCTTAATTCCATGGTCTTTGCAGAACTCTTCCATGATCAAATTCTTGAACTCAGTGCCATTATCACTTCTTATTATCTTCACAGAATCTTTGACCAATTTATCCAGTTGCTTGACATGATCAATCAAGATAGATGGAGTTTCACTTTTAGTGTGCAATAAATACACCCATGTGTATCTGGTGAACTCATCCACTATGACCATAGCATATTTCTTCTTTGCAATAGACATGACATTCACTGGACCAAATAGATCAACATGTAGTAGGTGATAAGGCTCAAGAATTGATGATTCAGTCTTGCTCTTGAATGAAGCTTTCCTTTGTTTAGCCTTCTGACAAGAATCACAAAGGCCATCAGGAGCAAATACTGACTTTGGCAGTCCTCTCACAAGATCTTTCTTGACCAGTTCATTTATATTGTTGAAATTTAAATGAGAGAGTTTCTTGTGCCATTTCCAGCTTTCTTCAATTGATGCTCTACTCATCAGACAGATTGCAGAACCATCAGTACTTGTTGAAAGCTTGGCTTCATAAATGTTACCACGCCTGTAACCTTGCAGAACAACTTTGCCTGTAGATTTACTTACAACTTCACAGTGTTCTTCAAAGAAATCCACATGATAACCTCTGTCACAGATTTGACTAACACTCAGCAGATTGTGTTTAAGTCCTGAGACCAGAGCTACTTCTTTAATGATGACATTCCCAAGATTGATATTGCCATATCCCAATATTTTTCCAATGTTGCCATCTCCATAAGAAACACTTGGGCCAGCCTTCTCCACAAAGTCTGATAGCAGGGCTTTATTTCCAGTCATATGTCCTGAACATCCACTATCCAGAACTAGGATGTTTTTCCTGTTGCCCTGCAATCACAACGACTACTAATGATTAGTTTTAAGGACCCAAACTTGCTTGGATCCTGTGACCTTATTAAGTTTGTTAACACTTGCAGCGGATTTAACATCAGAGTTTATGTTAACATTTTTCTTATCAGCATTTACACTATCAGACTTTGTATCAGAACTTATACTAGATGCAGCAATGCTAACTTTCTTTAAAGAAGGTTTTAATTGATAATAATCATAGTACAAACTATGATATTCCTTATAAGTATAAATGGAATGCCATAAACTACCACAATAAAAACAAGGATTTTGTGGCTTATATCTAACAGACTGACTCTTAACTCCTGACTTTGAAGGTAAGGAGTTTATGTTCTTATTCTTCCTGCAAAAAGAAGCCAGATGGTTAGAACTTCCACAGTTATGACACGTTTTTCTAGGAGCATCAGGAACAGGCTTATAATCATTGCTTTTATTCACACCTTCCTTTCCATTCCTATTTTTCCTAGGTGATTTTACCTTGTTTGCATTCTTAACTTCTTTCAGCTTATGCTTAAGCTGCTTCTTTGTCATTAAGCCTATGTTTACTTCAATTGTCTTTTCCTGTTTTAGTTTGTCAGAAGTTAATTCCCTTTTAACTTCTGATTTCTCAGTATCAGACTTTACAGCTACAAACTTAACAGGTTTTAACTTTGATTTTTGTTTAACAACTATAGGCTTAATTTCTACAGTTCCTTTATCATTCTTATCATCTCCATAACCTAATCCCTCTTTCCAGTTTCCACTACTTAACAAATTCTGAGTTGTTCTGCCAGAGTTAGTCCAAGTCCTGATAATCTCTCTTTCCTTCTCTAACTCAGTTTTTTGAGATTCATTCATTTTAAGTAATTCATCCCTAACATATAAAGCATCATCTCTATCTTTCTGAGTTTGATGGAACATGACTAACTCTTTTTCTAAATAATCATTCCTCTTTTTACAAGCAAGATTTTTAGAAGTTAATCTTTCACATGTTAAAGTTTGATATCTATATCTAATGAACATGGTTTTAAGATATCTTCTCAACTCATTAATATCATCAGTATGAAATGCATAAGTAGTTTGAGCTACCTTTAACTCAGCAGCTTCAGAACTGCTTTTAGCACTTGCCATATCAACATTTACCATCAAGGCATAATTCTCATCACTTTCAGAATCTGAGGTATCTGTCCAGTTTTTCTTCTTTGTGACAAGAGCCTTGCCTTTGTCACTCTTCACTTTCTTGCAATTAGGAGATATATGGCCTTTCTCACCACAATTGTAGCATTTAATATTTGTGTAATCTCCTATGTCAGACTTCCCTCCTTTGCCTTCAGATTTTCTGAAATTCTTCTTATCAGAACTAGCACCTTTCCTGGAAAACTTCTTTCCCTTCCTGAACATCCTGTATGCAATCTTTGTGATTCCTTTCACCATAAGAGCACACAGCTTCATCATCTCTTCATCAGCATCCGTCTCAGGCAAGCTTTCAGATTCTGAGTCATCATCACTATCAGAACTTGATGACTCAGTATCAGATTTATGATGAGCGCTTTTCCCTTGCCTTTCCTTGAGGTAGCTACCTTGGGGGATTCTTCTTCAGCCTTAAGAGCAACTGTCCTTGACTTTCCTCCTTTCCACTTGCTTCTTTGTTCCATCTCAAGTTCATGAGTCTTGAGCATCCCATAAATTTCATCAAGAGTCGTTTTATCAAGATTATAGTTGTCTCTTATAGTTGTTGCCTTCAAATCCCAGCTTTCAGGAAGAGCTAACAGGAATTTAAGGTTTGAATCTTCAAGATCATACTCCTTATCAACCAGTGACAAATCGTTCAAGAGTTTGAAAAATCTATCATATAAATCAGTCAATGACTCATTAGCCTTTGAGTCAAAGTGTTCATACTCTTGAGTGAGTATTGTCTTCCTGTTCTTCTTTATCGAATCAGTTCCCTGACACCTTGTTTCCAAGGCATCCCATATCTCCTTTGCAGTCTTGCAGTTTTTGTTGGATTTTACACGCAGCGGGGGCATGGCAAAACACTTTTACACATACAAAATCCAAATAAAAGCATATAAATCGTGAATAAAAATTCGAGGGATCGAATCTAACCTTTTAAAATAATTCGGAGACAACGATCAGAGATCCTTAGCAGTTGCTCCTTAAGTGTGAAGCACTCCACCGGTATCCACCAAGAAAACGATGTTAAGGAGGAGGAAGGAGGTGGAGAGAATTGGGTTTTCCAAACTTTTTGGGTTTTCGGGTTCGATGTGGGTTCGAATAAAATAGGGTCTATAATAGTGTATTTATAGGCAAAATTTTCAGCTGAAATTTTCCCATAAATATTATTATTATTATCCCATTTATTATTCTCATTAATAATTAAAACACCTTTTAATCATTAATCCTTTTTCTAAACACTTTAGAAATAATTCTCTCTCTTGATTTAATTTCCAAAAATTAAATCCTTTAATTAATAATATTAAGAACTTTTCTTAATTAATTTATAATCAATTAAATCTCATTTAATCAATTATTAAATTTTCCAATTAATTATTTATTTCACAAATAAATAATTATTTAGCCATTATTAATTAATTCCTCCACCATTAAATCATTCTCTTTTTATGGTGTGACCCTGTAGGTTCAATATTAAGCCGGTAGTAGAAATAAATAATAATAAAACTATTTTATCATTATTTATATAAATTCTCTAATTTATTAAATATGATCAATTAATCACATTTATTCTACATCGTGATGGATACTTCTCAGCATATCGCGACTATCCGGATAATATGAATTCACTGCTTAGAATACCAAGAACCTATTCAGTGAATAGTCACCGTACAATAAACTCCTTCTACCCTACAATGTTCCGATTAAATACAAGGCATGAATCTCGTGTCAAGCCTATCTAATTCAATCACTTGCTTACCATTTATTATGCGTAGTTCTATGCAAATTAGAAACTCCTTTCTAATTTCATTCACTCTGGCCAGAGATTTCTGAACTAGCATAAGTGGATCAGCCTTGAACATTCGCTTCCTTCACTGGAAGGGGTAGATCCTTTATTGATCATACACTATCTTCGTGTACAAATTCCTATACCCAGAAGAGCCCTAATAATTGTCCCTGGAGACTAAGAACTAAACCAAAGCATAGTTCAGTGTACACAAGATGACTATGATGACCTCAAGTCTAAGGATACTTGTACAACTATCACTATGCGAACAACTGCTGACACGTGAGTGAACTCCATCAGTTGTTCAGCTGTGCGAGTCATGTTCAGTGAACTTATTCTATAATAAGCACCTACATACTAGCTATAGTGTCACCACACAAATGTCTATGAAAACAGACATCCTTCATAATGAAGCAAGTATAGTATGTACCGATCTTTGCGGATTATTAATTACCAGTTAGTAATCCTATGACCAGGAACTATTTAAGTTTAGAGTTATCATCTTTTTAGGTCTCACTATTATGATCTCATCATAATCCATAAAAAGCTTTACTCTAAACTATGGTATATCTTATTTAAACACTTAAATAGATAAAGCCCGTAATAAAAACAAAACAAGTCATTATTAATATCAATGAAATCAAAACAGATTACATAAAAGTTATTCCTAAATCCTAATACATGATTGGACTTAGGACATATTCCTTTCAATCTCCCACTTGTACTAAAGCCATCACTCTGGTATCTAATACCCATCTTGTCTTTATGACGATCAAAGTGACTTTCATAAAGTAGCTTTGTGAGTGGGTCTGCTATGTTGTTATGTGTGTCAACTCTAATTCAATACAATACAAGAAATGTTACCGCGCTCCCACTAACCCTTTTGTAGACGCATGGTTCATCTTCATTTTTGATAAAATCAAACTTTTTGATTGTCTCATCAAAATGAATGTTCCATCTTTTGAGAAGCTTGCTTTAAACCACATATGGTTCGCAGCAGCTTACATACTAGGTTTTCATTTCCCTTGGAAAGAAAACCATCTGGCCATCTGCCATATTTTTTTAGTCGTAGTAAGCAGCATTCGCAAGCAAAATCCGAACTGATTTTAACAGGGCTACAGGTAAAAAGTTTCATCAAAGTCAATCCATTGCCTTTGTTTGAATCCTTTTGCCACAAGCCTGGCCTTAAAGGTCTCCACCTGGCCATCTGCTCTAATCATTCTTTCGTATACCGTATACATAGATTCCATTCCAGATTTCATGCCACTATGCCATTTCTCTGAGTCAACACTACTCATAGCCTCATTATAGGTCACAGGGTCGTCATCATCAATGATCGACAACTCATTGTTATTCTCAATGGCAAGGCCATAATACCTCTCAGGTTGGCGAGACACTCTCCCTGATCTATGAATGGGCTGTTCCACAAAAGGTTGTTCAGTCAGAACAGGTGTTTCCACTCGATCTGTAGTAGTTTGTGCTTCTTGAACTTCATCAAGTTCAATTTTGCTCCCACTGTTTCCTTCAAGGATAAACTCCTTTTCCAAGAAGGTAGCATGTCTGGAGACAAACACCTGATGATCGGTGCAAAAGTAATACCCTAAAGTCTCTTAGGATATCCCACAAAACTACATTTTACGGATCGATATTCCAGCTTATCTGGGTCAACTTTCTTGACATAAGCTGGACATCCCCAAATCTTAACGTGTTTAAGACTCGGTTTCCTTTCTTTTATATCTCATACGAAGTTTGAGGAACAGATTTTGGAAGGCACCATATTCAGTAAATATGCTGAGGTTTCCAATGCATAACCCCATAGGAATACTGGAAGATTTGCATAGCTCATCATGGACCGAACTATGTCTAACAAAGTTCGATTTCTCCTTTCAGATACTAATCTGGAGGAGTCCACTGGGAGACTATACCAATTACTTTGAGATAATCTAGAAACACTCCATTAAAGTATTCACCACCTCGATCTGATCGAAGAGTTATAATACTATGTTTGGTTGTTTCTCCACTTCATACTTATATTCTTTGAACTTTTCAAAGGCCTCAGACTTGTGTTTCATCAAACACATATCCGAATCTAGATCTATCATCTATGAAAGTAATGAAGTATGAAAATCCACCCATGGCTTGCTTAGACATTGGTCCACATACATCTGTGTGTACCATTCCTAGCAAATTTGCAGTCCTCTCTCCATGTCTACTAAATGGAGACTGCATTGCCACAATGAAGTGAGATTTTCATCATCCCTTTTCTTTTATTAGTTTGTTCAATCTGAAGTAAATCATGTCACATATATACAGACCATTATTTAAAGTACCACGTCCATAAAGAATATTATCTCTAAGAATAGAACATTCATTATTCTCAATAATAAATGAAAATCCAGCCAAGTCTAACATGGGAATAATATTCCTCACAATCGAGGGAACAAAATAACAATTATTTAAAACAATAGTCTTGCCCGTAGGCAAATATAAATGAAATGATTCTACATCTTCAGCAGTAACTCTTGCTCCATTTCCCATCAGTAACTCTGATACCATTGTTGGATTTTAAACGCAGCGGGGGCATGGCAAAACACTTTTACACATACAAAATCCAAATAAAAGCATATAAATCGTGAATAAAAATTCGAGGGATCGAATCTAACCTTTTAAAATAATTCGGAGACAACGATCAGAGATCCTTAGCAGTTGCTCCTCAAGTGTGAAGCACTCCACCGGTATCCACCAAGAAAACGATGTTAAGGAGGAGGAAAGAGGTGGAGAGAATTGGGTTTTCCAAACTTTTTGGGTTTTCGGGTTCGATGTGGGTTCGAATAAAATATGGTCTATAATAGTGTATTTATAGGCAAAATTTTCAGCTGAAATTTTCCCATAAATATTATTATTATTATCCCATTTATTATTCTCATTAATAATTAAAACACCTTTTAATCATTAATCCCTTTTCTAAACACTTTAGAAATAATTTTCTCTCTTGATTTAATTTCCAAAAATTAAATCCTTTAATTAATAATATTAAGAACTTTTCTTAATTAATTTATAATCAATTAAATCTCATTTAATCAATTATTAAATTTGCCAATTAATTATTTATTTCACAAATAGATAATTATTTAGCCATTATTAATTAATTCCTCCACCATTAAATCATTCTCTTTTTATGGTGTGACCCTGTAGGTTCAATATTAAGCCGGTAGTAGAAATAAATAATAATAAAACTATTTTATCATTATTTATATAAATTCTCTAATTTATTAAATATGATTAATTAATCACATTTATTCTACATCGTGAGGGATACTTCTCAGCATATCGCGACTATCGGGATAATATGAATTCACTGCTTAGAATACCAAGAACCTATTCAGTGAATAGTTACCGTACAATAAACTCCTTCTACCCTACAATGTCTTGATTAAATACAAGGCATGGATCTCGTGTCAAGCCTATCTAATTCAATCACTTGCTTACCATTTATTATGCGTAGTTCTATGCAAATTAGAAACTCCTTTCTAATTTCATTCACTCTGGCCAGAGATTTCTGAACTAGCATAAGTGGATCAGCCTTGAACATTCGCTTCCTTCACTGGAAGGGGTAGATCCTTTATTGATCATACACTATCTTCGTGTACAAATTCCTATACCCAGAAGAGCCCTAATAATTGTCCCTGGAGACTAAGAACTAAACCAAAGCATAGTTCAGTGTACACAAGATGACTATGATGACCTCAAGTCTAAGGATACTTGTACAACTATCACTATGCGAACAACTGCTGACACGTGAGTGAACTCCATCAGTTGTTCAGCTGTGCGAGTCATGTTCAGTGAACTTATTCTATAATAAGCACCTACATACTAGCTATAGTGTCACCACACAAATGTCTATGAGAACAGACATCCTTCATAATGAAGCAAGCATAGTATGTACCGATCTTTGCGGATTATTAATTACCAGTTAGTAATCCTATGACCAGGAACTATTTAAGTTTAGAGTTATCATCTTTTTAGGTCTCACTATTATGATCTCATCATAATCCATAAAAAACTTTACTCTAAACTATGGTATATCTTATTTAAACACTTAAATAGATAAAGCCCGTAATAAAAACAAAACAAGTCTTTATTAATATCAATGAAATCAAAACAGATTACATAAAAGTTATTCCTAAATCCTAATACATGATTGGAATTAGGACATATTCCTTTCAATACATGATTGGACTTAGGACATATTCCTTTCAGTTTTACCCTATTTGACATTACATTATCACTGGCACTATGCAGTTGTGTTGTACCTTAGCATCCTTAGCAATTGAAGCGATATCTTCAGCAGTGTAGTCGCTCTTCTCCTTTGGTACTGACTTTGCTGCTTCACCTGCAACTGCAACAGTGAGCTTGGTTGGTTTGTGAGGCCCTTCATTGATTCTGTCAAGATATTCTGGATTAGTTGCTTCCATAAACACGGTCATCCTCACCTTCCATACGGGATATTCAGATGGCTTAAGAATGGGAACTCTAATAGTCTCATATCGACTATGGATTTGTGTCTTTGGAGGTTCTTCAGTTTTGGTGGGCTTAGTTGGAGTTTCTACTTCAGACATGATTGTTTTTGGATCTTAAACTGTTTGTGTGTTAACAGATAGGCTCTGATACCACTTGTTAGGTCACACACACTGTAGAGGGGGGTGAATACAGTGTATAGCACAATCAAATCGAATTCTAATAACACAAGTAACAGAAAACAGACTTTATTCAAAGCAATAAACTTTGTTACAGTATGGAACTGTCCTCTCTCAGTGATGAACAAATATCACGAGAGTTGCTAGGGTTACAATGAATAATATTCTCGATAATGATAACACTTATAGTGTAAACCCTATGTCTGTGTTTATATACTACACAGTTACAAGATAATCGCTAATTGATATGGAATATAATTCTGCTTCCTAAAATATATCAATCAGATATCTTTTCTTCCAAGTATTCTATTCTTCATAGAATTCCTTCTTCATGCATATATCTTCTTACGTTTGTCTCGATCTTCTCTTCCTTTAATCAGCCGCCTTCCTTATCTGAACGTTTCCTTTAAGTCCTGATATTATCTCTTGATAAATATCTCCTGAACCTTAAGTACTGATGGCTTAAGTTCTGACTTCAGTATAAGTGCTGATTTCAGTTAAGTACTGGTTTGTCCTGTTTAAGTAAGATCTGAAAACTAAATATAAATCATATTAGTCATGACATTATCAAATATATCTAACAAATATATCAACTAAAATTTTAATATTTTATTTATTATATAGTATAGGGAGTATAGATAGACATGCCTACGAAAATAAATTTTAAAATAACGACTAAAAAATAAAATAAAATATTAGAAAAAAGGTATTATTCATGAAAATAAAAAAGCAATAGACCCGAAAAAATAACTAATTTGAGGGTCTTGATGATTCCAGAACCTAGAATTGGGAGTATATAAACTTCAAACCTTTCAAATTATAAACCTATCAAATCAAATTATTCGGGTACGTACGGGTATTGTATTAGAACTCTCGTTAACTTTCTACAGGTTGGTTTCAAATTCTTTATCGAATAACTAAATAAAAATTAGTTAAATAAAACTAATTAATTAAAATAAATTTATGGGTTATTTATGGCATATACCATAAATAGATTGTTCCTTAAAATAGATTAAATTTACGACATACACCATCTTTAATAGTTGCCCTTTCGGATAGCTTAACAAAATCTTTAAGTAAAATTAATTAAATAAAATAAATAATTAATTAGCTGAAAAAGGTAATTATTTAGTTATTAGTGGTTATAATATTATTATTCTATTTTATTAAATAAGGTTGTCTATGATATTTAGACAAGTTGTTTTAATTGAAAGAAATAAATATGTTATAGATGAAAATGATTTTTATTTCTTTTTCTATTATAATTCGATTACTAAAGCTAATAAAACTTTTAAGTAAAAAAAGAGTAATTCAGTAAATTCAGCGTGTACCAAAAAATAGGTACCGTACCAAAACTTTCAATATTTGGTCTTTTAATAGATAGTAATAGATAGATAGTATAGAAGATAGATAGATAATCAACATATATTAAAAAAATTATCCATAATATTTTTAGAGAAAGATTTATTTTATTTTGAGAAAATAAAAAAGACCACATATTTTACTTAAAAACATATAAATTAACAAAGAATTGTATAAAATATTTGTAGGGGAAAAGTTGTTTTAGTTGATGAAAATAAAAAAGGCAACGTATTTTATTTATAAAGATAATTGGTTAGATATTAATTACAATTGAGTAAAATATTAATTTTATTGAAGAAAGTGCAATTATGTAATTGAAAGAAGCGCGGAAAAGTTTCGTATTTAATATAATAATATAGATAGATAAATAATTTGACTTCAAAAAAAAATAGTTTGTTTATATAATTGAATTGTAAGATAATGCTTACTTTAAGTATATTTGTCTTTACATTAATAGTAAAATTATATAAAACAAATATTTTTTATCGTGAATCTGTACAAAATATATGTGTGACAGCTACTAGTTAATACGCAGATGGTTTTGACTTTTGTATTGGTTTAAGAACTGAGAGTTCTTGCACTATATTAACCGATGAGATGGGATTGTTGTTGTCGAGCAATAAAGATTATGATGCTAAGTTGTTCTTATAAAATAGTTAAGAATTTATGGATTGTTAAAGTTAATGAGCTTAACAAAGTCTTTAAGTAAAACAATAATTAAATAAAATAAAAAATTAAATAGTTGAAAAATGTAATTTATTAGTTATTAGTGGTTATAATATTATTATCTATTTTATTAAATAAACTTGTCCGTGATATTTAGAGAAGTTATTTTAATTGAGAGAAATAAAAAAGTTAACGTGTTATAGTTGAAAATGATTTTTATTTCTTTTTTCTATTATAATTCGATTACCAAGGTTAATAAATTTTTTAAGTAAAATAAGGGTAATTCAGCAAATTCAGCGTGTACGTAAAAATATGTACCGTGCCAAAATTTTAAATATCTCATTTTTTATATAATAGTAATAGATATAATCTAGAATATTGTATTTTTAATAAAATTATGTAGGGAAAGAAGAGAAGATGGTAGA
This sequence comes from Apium graveolens, assembly GCF_009905375.1. NCBI lineage: Eukaryota > Viridiplantae > Streptophyta > Magnoliopsida > Apiales > Apiaceae > Apium > Apium graveolens. The sequence continues at coordinate 236,287,390 of NC_133649.1, read as the reverse complement.
AATAAACGTAACTTCGCCAAAGTAACTAGCACTTTTATCTTTATAATATATAAACTATATATTATAATTTGCTGGATAATCCTTTCCAAAGTTTTGGTATCTATATTTTGGCTCGGATATAATTTTTAACTTTAATTTGACCCAGTGGACTATCCATTTTTAGGTTTGGTATCCATATTAGATTTATAAAAGATCCATATATTTATTATGACCCATTTTAATTATGGAAATTTTGCAATACAATTATAAATATGATTTGTGTTACTTATGGTAAGTTTTTAATACAAATTTGAAGTAAACTTTAAATTTTGACATATTTATTTATAGAAATAATCTCATAAAATATATAACATAAAAATAACTTATGTAACGAAAGTAATTCTTAAATAAATTTATCATAATATGTAGATGTAATACACTTATTATATAGATAATTTAATCTTTCAGAATTATATTATTCAATTTTAATTATAAATTTATTTATTTATTTTATTAAATAATTTTTAAAATACCCTGTATGCAAAGCACGACCTATAAACTAGTACTCCCTCCGTCCCTCCCAAATGTTTACATTTGGGTGGGGCGCGGAGTTTAAGAAAAATGATAAAATAGTGGAGAAAAGTTGAAAAAATGAGGAAAGTAGTGGGACCGATTAATATTATATGTATAAAGTGGGTATAGTGGAGGAAAGTAGTGGATGTAGTTAATTTAAAAATTATAAAAACTTTACTATTTTTGGAAAATTTTGAAATGTAAACAATTGGAAGGGAAATCCCAAAAAGGAAAGTGTAAACAAATGGTAGGGACAGAGGGAGTATATATATAAAGAAAAGGAATGAGGTGGAAGAAAAGCTTCTATATCATTAATAATCATCTAAGATTAGGTCACTAAAGATGGGTAAAGTAGCCTATAAAAATAAACTAGGATTATAAACTGAAGAATATGGAATAAATTTATTGAAAAGAAATGTCCATTATTTGTTGCTATCGGTTATTTAGGCCTAGTAACTACTAACTAGTCAACAAGCAATATAGCTAAAAAAATGTTTGATGGCAAACGCGTCTCCCCAGTTGTGTGCACAAACCTAACCTATCCAAGTTTGTCTTTCCTCCATCGGATGCACCAATAATTGTTTAATTATACTTTCAGATTTATATGTACTCCGCAGATAGAATATTATCCATCCTTCGACCCTAGCACATCTCTTGATGATAATGTTAATTATAGGCTGGTTTAAGGCCCAACGACCGAATGTCCAATAACCGAAAAGCCCGTCATGTTGAAAATTCATTATATCGAAGGCCCAAATTGTCAAGAACACGCCAATCATTGAAGATACTCCCCAAATATAGATGTTTCCTGATTTTCCTCTCCAACATTTGTTCGTATTTTCAGCATAACGGACGAGCATTAACTACTAAGATTTGATTATAAATGTCCAAGAAACATAAGAAGAAGACAACTCTGAACACTCAAACACTCTAATTTCTTGTATTCTCAGACCCACATACTTCCAGATTAACTGATTCTCACACCGGAGGTGAATCGAGGAAGGGAGGCAATCTCATGCGTTCTCTTCCTTTTCAGGTCAAACCGAAGGATAATCTTCTTGTCCGCAGAAATCTGAGCGTGATATTTTGCGCTGTATGTGGGAATACATGATTTAATTTGAGTTACTGAGACTATGACTAACAACAATGATGAAACACCGTCTGGCTTCACTCCACATGATCGGGGAAACCGTCAAAACAGTTGCTGGCTGACGTTGATGGGGTGATTAAGCTTACTCCAGAAGAAGAAGCCTTGCTGATCAAAAAGCGCAAAAAATTCAGTCGCGGAGAAAAGTAAGGAGAAGCAGGAGAAAAAAGAAGCCTAAGCTAGGGCAAAGCGAAGAGAAGCTGATGCACTCCGGCTGAAGGTCTTACTGCTCCTACGAGCAGAGATCGAGTTACAGGAGAATACAATTTGTGAGGCATTGGAGGCAGACGACACGGTGGTAATCACCAAGACCAGGAAGGAGCAAATATGGCATAACGAAGAATATGAGGCTAACTCTCGTTCGAACCCCAAGAGGAAACGCTTGAATGCCTACTACTTTTCGGATTCAGATGCTGAACCAGATGGGTCCCGAACCAAGTTGAGTAAGCTGGAGAAGCCCATGTTTAGCGATAGATGGGTCATCAGGAGCTAATTTTGACAGAGGAAATTGAACATATCGACCTCTACCGGGCGAAGAGAGGCAGTTCTCGAATTTAAGACACATCTGAAGGGATCAACCACGATACGGTACAAGTCACTTAAGCCATGGTTCATCGGCTCATACAAACAACTGAAGAGGAAGTTCTTTAAGTATTACTCCCACATGTGCCGAAAAGTCAAAGACATCGAAGCCTTGGTCCATTGTAGATAGAGGGAGAACAAATAGCTTAGGGACTATTTGGCTCGGTTCAAAGAAGAAGTTGGAATGATTACCAACCTGGACAACGTCAAAGCTATGTGATTCCTCACTGCAGGCCTAGACCCCTATAAAGGTACAAAGCTACGCTCCTATTTTTATGATTTTTCTCCCAAATCCTCTAATGATATCTATGTGAGGGGAGAAAATATCTGAAGGAAGATGGAAAGTATCGCGGGTTAAAAGGATTCCCGAAGGGAAGACCGAGGGAAACGACTGAAAAAATATGACTACCCTTATAGGTTTGTTAGTAACTAAAGGAATAACATAAAGGACAACAAGATGGAGTCTGATCGTGGAGCCAAATGACATCGAGGTAGATATTCAGTCACGTTCACTCCTTTGAACGCGCCGATCTCCAAGATTCTCCACAAGATCAAAGGAAAGACCGGGTTCATTCGACCAGCTAAAATGAAAGTCCCAAATCACAAGAATTTTTTTGATAAATACTGTGATTATCACCGAGATAAAGGGCACAATATGGATGAGTGCTATCATATGAAACAGATGATAGAAATGATGATCAAGGAAGGGGAATTGAACCAGTTCGTCCAAGATTTAAGGGATAGACTGGGGTCCGAAGAATAACCGAGAGGAAGAGCCCGAAGGAAGGGACAAAATAAGGGGCGAAGTAAAAACAATTTCAGCGGGAAGTGTGCTAGACCGGGACAGTAAGACCGCAAAGAAGAAGTACGCCCGACAAGTGTACAATCTGTTGTGCAAGACATGCCTGTACATCAACAAAACTAAGTCAAATTGACAACCCTAAGTAAGTTGTTTTGTTATCTTAGTTTGTATTTGTACTTGTAACATTTTAAAGTCTGTAAAAATGCAAAAGAGCATACTGGAGTCTTTTTCTTTAAACAATATCAAGCCTAAGGATTCTATCTGGAAGAAGATCAAGAAGATCATGCATCAAAAGAATTTTGAAGAAGTTTGGAGTTGAATAAATCTGTTTGGATAAAAATACTCTAAGTCAAGATCTCTACAAGTCACAGATTTAGTGTTATAGAGAAGTCACTCGAGAACTCCAAATGACTTATCGAGAAGTCAGTAAATCTACTAGAGAACTCAGAGAGATATCGACAAGCCAATTGAAGACATGAAGTTTTGAGATATCGACAAGTCATTTCTTCACTAGAGAACTCAGAGTTATCGACAAGTCAACATTCATTAAAGAACTCTGAGTTATCAATAAGTCAAATTCCACTAGAGAACTCAGAGATATCGATAAGTCAAAATTCACCAGAGAACTCTAAGTTATCGACAAGTCAAAGTGAAGACATGAAGCTGAGAGACCTCGACAAGCCAAAGTCTCATATAGAGAATTCAGAGACCTCTACAAGTCAAATTCACTATGGAGTATTAGAGATCTCGATAAGTCAATATACTTATCGAGATGTCAAGATCTCTATATGCCTAACTGGAGATCTCGAGGTAAATTCTCAAATTACAAATTGCAGACCAGTTCAATATCCAAGATCTACAATCAACAAACAATCCAACCAGCTGGATTGACAAGTCTACAAAAAGCAGCTTGAAGGATGTGCAAGATCAATGGTGAAGATTAACTGACAAAGGAAGATCAAAGTAATCACAGGATGCTAAAGATATGTTAAGCCAGAAATAGAAGATTCACTTTTCCTAAAATGGAAATGACAAGTGACAGTTTACTAAAGGATAATAGCATGTCTTATTATACACTGTGTAAACCAGCAGTTAACTGAATTATAAAGTTAACACTAGTCCTTTGTTAGTTGTAACAATTTAAATATAAAAATCTCGTAACACTCTCAAGGAGAAGCTAAGCTCTTTATCAACAAAGAGCCTAGAAATTTTATAGCAAAATATTCTTAATTTTAATATTAAATTAAGTGAGTTTTTAAAGATTTGTTTTCTTTATTATTGCATTCTTAAATTCTGCATTAACACATTTCACTACAAGATTTGATTTACTTTATTCAACCATAAAGAATTCAAGAAAAGCACAAAAACACCTAAAATACATTCACCCCCCTCTGTGTTATTCATTCCCTAACACAATCTTTATCAATTTAGTCCGAAAAAGCAGGTAGTGCCGATTACTTTAAGCGAAGAAGACTACGAGGATGTGTTCTATCCTCACGAAGACCCCCTAATTGTCAACCCTCTCATCGGACAGAACAGGATTTGGAAGGTGTTGGTCGACTGGTAGCTCAACCATCATCTTGTTCCATAAGACTTATTACAAAATGAATCTAGTAGGAGAATAAGTAGAGCCTTTTCATGAAGCACCACTATATGCCTTCGGTGGGCATCCCATTTAGTTTGGAGGCGATCACTTTGCCAGCTCTTCTTGGTAAAATGCCTTATACTATTGATAAAAAGTGAAACTTTATGTAGTTCAGACTGAGACGAACAATGCAATCATGGGGAGGCCTTTCTTGTCCACCTCCCAAGCAGTGGAATCCATTTCCCACCTCAAGCTAAAATTCTCTACGGAAAAAGGAGTGGCGAAATGAGGGGCAATCATAAGGCCGCTCGAATAATAATGCTGGAAGATCTTGAGAAATACCAGCAATATGAAATTCGGGATGAACTCGGGAAGAGGAAAAGAGCCGAAGCCGAACCCAGTGGAAGCAGGCAGACCCTTAACATTGAGCTAGAAAAATTTGGGGATGATCTGTCATGTCCTATTGCCAAACCAGTCGCGGAATTTGAAGAGGTCGAACTCTATTCCGGTCATTGGGGAAAATTGTACACGTTGGGAAGAATATGGAAAAAGATCTGACGAAGAAAGTTATTACGGTCGTTCAGCAATACCATGATGTATTCGCCTGGGGACCCGAAGATATGCTCGGTTTGGATCCCAAAATGGCTAAGCATTGCCTTAAAGTGCAGGCCAAGGCCATACCAGTGAAACAAAAGAAGAGAACTTTTGTTGCCGAATGACAGAAGGTAATCGAGGCCGGAGTGAAAAATCCACTGGAAGCACATTTTATAGAAGAAATTGAGTATCCTGATTGGTTAGCTAATGTGGTTGTGGTAAAAAGGTTAAACGGCAAATGGAGAATGTGTGTGGACCACACAGATCTCAACAAGGCTTGTCTTAAGGATCATTACTGATAGGTCCATTATTTTACATCTTTTTAATACATAATTTATGTCTATTTTTATAATTTATTAATAAATAAATTGTTTTACTTTGTTTTGTAAGAAAATAAATAAAATCAAAATTTGAGCAGGAAAATGTGAAAAAGGCAAGGAGGTGGAGAATACTTGAAACTAAAGAAATTCGAATACTTATTAGAGAAGAAGAAGGAAACGAAGGAAATATTTACCTAGTTCGCCTGATTTAAATTTTTAGGATTTTGAAAATTCGTAGTCTCTGTGGATCGAGCTGTAATTGCTACAACTAAACACTATGCGCTTGCAGTTCTTATTATTTTACATATCAAGTTTTTAGTGTCGCTGCCGGCGACTATTGTTAATTCTCTCTCCTTTATATTGAATTCTTCAGACTAGTTTCTTGTTTTCTCTTTGTTTGTTTTTAGGGAATAGTGAAGCGTAACAAAGCTTGGACAAGAAGATCGCTAGAAGGCCTAATCGTCTTTTTTAAAAATTTTGAAAGTACTTTTCGGTATTCCGTATCACCACTATCTATTTTTTTCACTTTTATTATTGAAAAAATCAAAAAAAATTATTTAAAAAATCCAAAAATATTAATTAGTTAATTTTTAAAAACCAAATTGTTGCATCATTCATTCTCTCACATAGGATCACATCATCTAGATTTTTTTCCCAGTTTGTATTTATTGTTTTCCATCTTATGCAATTATGGTGATTGTTGGAAGAGAGAGGTACGTATAATTTAGAATAATACACATAGTTTAGTGCATCTATAAGTGTTTATTATCTCATACTTTGTTTGTTGTATCATCTAATCAATCTTACAGGCACGTCCCCATTACAAGATCAGGTGAGGAATTTCATCACCCTTTTCTTGACCCACAAATTACTAATTCCTTCATCTTGCATTCACCTACCTTAAGTAAAATTAAGTAGACGTTTCCCCCTAGAATTTGAGCTCAATTAAGAAGGTACCTAAAAGAGAAAGTAAATTTGAAATTATTTAAACTTTTGATGACAAGGAAAGTGCATCACTTACATGGCCAATTTGGATTGGTAACTAGGCTAGCGATTTCTCTAAGTTAGTGCCTTGTTAACAAGGAAGTGCCCCCCTCTAACCTGGCCAATCAGTTTGAATACATTTAGATTTATAGAATTTTTGGTGGTCCAAAAGTTACGAGCTGTCTAGATTATTTTAGGATTACCCTAGATTTAAGATTTTTCTTTTTGATTTTCCGTTTTTTCTTGGGTGTATACTCATAGCTCTTCTTTGCTACATGATTACTTGTCTTATATGCAAATTACTTGGGTTCGAGACCATACATCTAGATTAGTAAGACACTCTAACCTTGCATCTCTTAAAGTAGTATGAAAACTCGAGTTATCTTCACCCACTAAAATTGAGTCAATAGAAAGAGTACAAATTTCACCTATAGTCATGTATGTCTCACTTAAAGACTGTTGTTACCCCGCTCGTTCCGTTGAACCCTCATGCATAGTCTTTCCTCAAGTAACTGCGGACAATGTTGAAATCAAACATCACTACATTAGCATGTTACCTAGGTTTGTTGGTGTAGAGGGAGAGGATTCATATATTTTCATTCGAGAATTTAAGAAAGTGTGTGCTTTACAAAAACTCCTTAACTTAATGAAGACTCCATTAGGCTCCGACTTATTAACTTTTCTTTAAAGGAAGAGGCTAAACAATGGTTGTATAGTATACCATGTAATGCAATTTCCACATGGGAGGGACTTGTGTCTATCTTTCTTAAAAACTATTTTCCAAACCATAAGGCAAACAGAGTTAGGAATGATCAACCAATTTCAACAAAAACAAAATGAGTCTTTCTGGAAATATTTTGATAGATTTAAAAAGCTCTTGTCTAAGTGCCCTCAACATGGTATAGAAAAATGGAGACTTTTTAAAATTTTTTATGAAGCCTTAGACAGTCAAACCACTGCTTTGTAGGAGTTTATGTGTCAAAGTAAATTTATGGATAAAAATGAGGAAGAAGCTTGGCAATATTTTAAGGAGTTAGGTGAAAAGATAATTTAATGGGAGTCAACTAGGGAACCTAATCCTGAATTTGTAAGATCTAAGGGCTTAAATGTAGTTGGTAATTCCATTGCAACCGAAGCTAAGTTAACTACTCTCACTAGGCTTTTAGAAGCCTTGGAAATCAATAATATGTCTTCTTAGTTGTCAATTTGTGCAAATTTATGAGGCAGCTGGTTCTCATACAACCCCAATTTCTGATTCTATATTAAATGATGAAAGATCTATCCATGAGACAGAATTTAATGATGGTAAAGATGTTAATACTTCTAATCTGAATGACATTATAGATCCTGAGGATGATCTATTCTTCCCTAAAGATATGCCTAAATATGTGAGGCGACAAAAGGTGAAAGAGCTAGATGCTAAGAAGAAACAAGATTTCTTTGATGATGTCTGGAACAAGAAATGGAAGGATATTGATTATCCTATTTTAAAGAATTATGTTGTCACTAATCTGGATACAGCTGAGAAGACCATTCAGAATCCTGATATGCTTAATCATCTGAAAACATCTACTCTATTAGTAAGATCTTTGCATTCTGCTCAGGTGGCCACCACTTCTCAAATCAATCAAATCAAATAATCTTTCCAGGCTACAAAGCTGACTACTCATCAGGAGATACGAAAACAGATTGGACCACTTCTTGAAAGACATACTCAGATTGAAGCCATTCAGGTTAGACTGGAAGCTCAACAAGAACAAATATCTGGACAACTTGATGAGATTCAAAATTCAATGGAGATGATTCTATCTTTACTGCTTGGTGATGATGCCAAAAATGGGGAGAAGATTGCTAAATCTAAATGCAAACAGCTGACTTTGAAAGGAGCTGACAAATCCTAATGGTGGAGATAAGGGAGGAAGGAAGGAGATAGTGAAAAAGGAGAGGAGAATATCCAGCAGGGACTAGTGGATCATCAAAAGCCACTAGAACTCAATCTAGACAAGGTGGAGGAAACAAGAGAAGTAAGAGGATAATTCAACAATCAAAGGAACTGACTGTGACTACAACAACTCAACAAACTCTGAAAGTCATAACTATTGATGATGACCAAGGCATTCTAGAGATAGAAGTTGGTGCAGAAGCAAGCCAATATTTACAGAATTTGAAAGTTAAAGGGAAAAAGACAACTCTGTTCTACAAATATCCAAAGGTTCAAGCATTTGACTCTTAGGTTAGTATAATAATATTTGAGAAAGAGAACCCAGGAGTTGATCTAGAACACCTAAGGCAGATGGAGGAAGAGTTCAAGAATTCTATGAAGACAGCAAATGCTGATGTTGCTGTTATCTCTCAAGATCCTTATGAAGATGATCATTCTAATAGACCAACTAAAGAGGTAGTCATAAGAGAGGTAAGTCAATCAGATGTTGAAAGGTCTCTCATGTCTCAAGAAATCTTAAATGCTGACAACATTCATAAGGGGAAAGAGAAGATATGAGAGAAGTCCAAGCCACCAAAGCCTACAGCTAAAGCTGTTGCTAAGAGGAAATCGGTATCTAAGGTACCTAAATCTCAAATAATGATAGATACAATCTATACAGTTGCTAAATCCTTTGAACTGAAGAAAGAGCTGAAGAAGATGAAATCAGTCAAACTCATCAAAGAAGAAAGATTCATGAAGCTGACTGGGCTGAAAAACTAAAGTTAACCTCTGACACTGCTCAAGTTAATGAAGAAGCAAATGTTGGTGTTCAACCAATCACAACCTTTGATACTACTCATGTTGTTGATTTTTCAAACCCAATTCAGGTTGAGACAACAAATCCTGATTCTGAAAACATAAACTCTGATAAGCCAGAACTTACTTTTGAAGAGAAGATGAAGTTACTATGGGGAAGCAAGAAGTCTGCACCTAGAAGAGATTCTTCTGAAACTTTAAAGAAGATTTACAGTGGGAGTTCTTATACTAGAAAACCTGGAATCACAAGTGGTCTGGGAAGGTTAGGTGCTGATCCATCTCTGGCTGATGCTTTGATTCTAAGGAAGCATGCAAATCTGACAGAAATTGAAGACAATGTGATGTTTGAAGACTTGCAAAAGATTATATATGTACAATTTATTGTTGCTCTTGTTGGAGAAAAACTGATATATTTTATGGAGTCTGGGAGAATATTGAGGTCTACTCAATAACAGTTGAGAGACAAATCATGGAAGGAGTTATAACTTGTTTCTACAATTCTCAAGGTAACCAATCTTATAACTGCCAAATGGTCTACATTTATAAAGAACTTGATACAGTTGAAGCAGAGATGAATGTCTTACAAATCAAACTACATTCCAAAGCATATTGATCAAACTGAGTATGCTGTTGATATGCCTGTTGGAGGAGCTAAAATAGAAATGAGTCTAGGAAGGGAAGTCTTAACATTTAATCCTGATGGAAAGAAGATTAGATTTCTGGAACTGGATGATCTATCACTTGGAAATTCAAAGCTACATGACCTCAGGACAGCCATATATCAAAATGATAAATCAACTGATGAGCTAAAAGAACACAAATATAGGATGCAATGGTACTTGGATGTTATGGAAGAAAATCTGCTGAGGAAGTTCCTTGAAGAAGCTATAGACTGTGTTAGAGTTCAGGAATGAAGAATAAAGTTTGATAATCACTGTCTGTAAGATTATATAAGTTTATTTGATTTATGCATTTAGATAGTTTTTGACATCATCAATTAAAACTTGTACATAATTACATAATGCACAAGTTGGGGGAGATTATTAGATATAATTGATGATATCAGGATATAAACTATCAAAGTCTTTTATCAGGACTTAATAAGTGTACTTACTGAAGGTGACGTCATCAGTACTTGTGATCAGCATTTGATGTCATCGGGATTTAATCACTTCAGTAGATATTCGAGAAGAAAAAGATTGCAGAGTTCAAGGCGGTGAAGGATTTTATTTCAGAAGCAATCATACATGGATATGTATTAGGTTTCTTATTATAATATAATAGGATTCCTTATTGATTGTGTAATTGTACACTATATAAGCACATATTAGGTTTACACTATAGGGGTTACGAATTGTTTTATCGGACCTAATACACACACATACAAATATATATATATATATATATATATATATATATATATATAACTCCCCCGAAGATGCCCCTGACATAAGAGGTCGAAATGTAACAATTACGGTATGATTTACTTGTAACACAACTCATTTATAGTATAGGTTTATTTGTCGAGATATCTTATTTAACATACTGTTAAAACTCCCCCGAAGACGCCCCTGACATAAGAGGTCGAAATGTAACATTTACGGTATAGTTTACTTGTAACACAACTCATTTATTGTATTGGTTTATTTGTCGAGATATCTTATTTGACATTTTCAGGACCGTTGAATTAAAATTTCAACGCTCATATATATATATATATATATATATATATATATAAAATTCTTCCTTCCATGGGTCTGTTCTTGGGAGTTTAAAATTCATTTCAACCAAATACAGTCCTGTATTGTTCGGTCCTTTAAAGTCAAATGGTGGAGCAATTTCTAATGTTTTCCCTAAAGGATGGCTGTTCAAACCCTGGGATCTATCAAAAAATAATGACTATTATCAAGCCATTCTCTGGACTTGAATTTTGGTATTGAAATAAAATAACCAGGAATGACTATTTTTCTGATTTTGGATAAAGAATGAATTATGCCATGCTTGCTGGTAATCCCAGTAAGAATATGAGGAGCAGTGGTTTAGTTGTCTTTTGAAGTTCGAAGGAAAAATTTTTGGACTGTGGAGTTCTTGGCCCCATTGACTTGGGTGGATGACCTTTTGTATTTGACATGTTGTGTATGAAGGCGTTGAGTGTTCTCTATCCTGGGCATTATAAAAATGTTTGTGTAGTTTGAAAAGGAGTATTTGTAGGTTGGCTGGAAGAAGTGTTTTGTTTGGTACCTTTAGTTGATTTTTCTGAAGAGGTTTGGGAGATTGTTGAGGGATTTTGGATGTTGAGGCCATGGGCTTTGATGGTTTGAAGAGCTAGAAATAAGTTATTGTCTTCTTCATCTGCAATTACCTTATCGATCCAGGATGTGATCAGTTTTCCTGAAGAAGTACTCTCTTTGCTTTGCTGAGTGGCCGGGAGGTGTCCGGGAAAGGCTGGGGTTTTTCCCCCACCTCTGCTTTTTCGAGGCATGATACTTATCTGTTTTATAGAAACTCACGGGTCAGGAAATCAGGGACTCAGTTCATATCTCCCTTAATGTGTTCAATATCAAAATAAAAAATGCTTAATAATGCTTGCCATCTGGAGAAAATTTGTTTTGATGCAATATATTGGACATCTTTTTGTAAAACTTCTTTTGCCGATTTACAATCGACTCCAAGGAGAAATTTTTGATTTAATAAATCACTTTGAAATTTTGTAATACATAAAACAATTGAAAGTATTTCCTTTTTTATAGTAGAATAATTTCTTTGACAATCATTCCAATGTGCAGATGTAAACTGGACTATTTGTTCTTTACCATTGACTACTTGTTTTAGTATACCGCCGTATCCTAACTCAGAAGCATCTGTTTCAACTACTTTAGAAGCATTTGGATCAGCAAGGTGTAGACAAGGGATTTCTAGAACCTGAGCTTTGATTTGTCGAACAATTTCGGTATGTTCAGATGACCAAGGGACAGGGTTAGTTTTAAGGCGGTCATGTAAGGGCTTGGCTATCCTATTGATGTTTGGATAGAAGTCTAGGACATAGTTGAGACTTCCTAAAAATCTTTGGAGTTGGGTTTTATCTGTGATTTTATCGGGAAATTTTGTTGCAAAAGTTAGGGCTCTTTCAATTGGTATAACTGTTCCTTTTGATATGTAGTGACCAAGAAATCTTACACGAGTTTGAAATAGGGAAATTTTGGATTTGGATATGACTAAACCATTTTTTCTAGATACTTGGCAGAAAGTTTTAAGGTGTTTGAAATGTTGTTCAATAGTTTCTGAAAAAACTAGAACATCATCAATATATACTATACAGAATGTAGAATAGTAATTGAACATGTCATTCATAATTCTTTGGAATTCGCTAGGGGCAGTTTTGATTCCAAATGGAAGGACATTCCATTCATACTGTCCGAATGGGACCGTAAAAGCGGTTTTATATCTATCTTTTGGGTGGATTTGAATCTGCCAAAATCCTGATTTTAAATCAAATTTGGAGAATATTATCGAAGATCTTAGTTTTGTAAAAGGTCTTTTTTATTAGGTATAGGGTATCGTACCCATCTTAAGGCTTTATTTAGGGGCTTATAATTGATAACTAGCCTTGGTGTCCCTCTCTCAATTTCAGCATTTTTGTTTACATAGAAAGCTGCACAGGACCACGGGGATCTAGATTTTGATATGATTCCTTTGGATTCGAGATCGGTGATCTCTTTTCTGCAATATTGTTCTAGGTCGGAGTTCATTTGGATAGGTCTCGCTTTTGTTGGTATTTCCTTTTCATCAAAATCTTTTTCATAAGGTAAATCAATCATATGTTGTTTTCTATGCCAAAATGCATTTGGTAAGTCAGAACAGAGTTCTACTTCTATTTATTTTAGTAATTTTAAGATTTTTTCTTTGATAAAGTGGTCTTGTAATTGCTTCTCAATCTTGTGAGAGGAAATATCTTGTTTTAGATGGGATAATTGTATCTGTTTTCCTTGTATTAAGACATTTATCTCGTTATTATATATAGAATATGCCTTTATTGTATTGAGGTTCCTTATTTTGGATTTTTCAAGAAATGGGAAGGTAAGTTTGGTGTTATGGGTTTTGAAAGTAATACCTTCGTAGGTGACAGAATAGGGGGTTATTAAATTGAAGAAATGTGTACCTAATATGACAAGATGATGTATTCCTTTAACTAGGAGAAAAGATGTCTTAATTTGGAAGGTTTTATTATTGATAGAGGCATCAACCTTACTAACTACATTGAGGTTTGAGTTATTAGCGGCGGTTAATCTTTCATTGGCATGTTGATGAAATCTTTTTGGTATTATTTCTTCTTTAATGCAATTCAAATCTGCTCCTGTATCGAATAAAGCAATGGTATCTAAGATAAAGTCATCTGAGAAGACAACTTTGACTTTTATGAGATATTTTCGGTAGGTAACTTGCCTTAATTCATATAAGAAATCTTCATCTTGATCAGGAGTATTGTTTAAACTGCTTAATTGTTTTTGTTCAGTATTTTTCTCTTCTACTTCACGAACTAGAAGGACATTTAAAGCTTCAGAATCTATCTTCTGCTGCTCTTTAAGGATTTTTAATTCTTCTTTGATTTCCTTAATTTCTTTGTGTAGGTCTTGTATTGTTGGAACGGATTTTTGGTTGGGTTTTTGCTTTTTTAATATTGTGGTCAAGTCGTATGTAGTTTTTGTTGATGGGAGAATAGAAGGTTTTTGTTCTGGTTTGGGTTCAATTGGTCGTTGGAGTAATTTTTCTAAGAGCTCTTTTCTTATTTGGGGATCAGTTATCTTCTCTATGATTTCGAGAGAATGTTCTTCATTTCTGGTTAGGACGTTGATGCGTCTGTCTTCAGAGGAGGAATTATGAGAGGAAGATGAGCTTGTTGCAATCTCATCTATTTGAAGAGGTTCATCATTTCCAGACATTTCAGATGTCTCAGAGTCGGAAGATTCAAGGAGTAAAGCCGAGATTTTGTTAGATAAGCTTTCTTCTATGTTTAACTCTTGTATTTTCCTATTAAGTCTGCAGAATCTAGATATATGTCCCTTTTTTCCATATTTGTAACAAGTTATATCTTTATTGGTTGGTTTAGTAAATCTATTTTTGTTGAAAGGTTTTTTGTTGTAGGAAGGTTTATTATAGAACGGTTTTGTTGATTTTTTGTAGAAATGTTTAGACTTTGTGAAAGACCTTTTCTGATAAGGTCTTTGATATGGCTTGCATTCACCATCACATTTTAGTTTTGAATAGCTTTTGTTGGGATTATAGTCAAACTGTTGACAGAAAGTCCCTAATTCCTGCTTTGTTCTTTTCATTTCCCATTTGAGATGTCTTTGGAGTTTTAAATCTTGACAAATCTTTAGGCCTTCTCGTTGTGTTTGGCTTATGAGTTGGCCATATGTCAGGTTTTTGTAAGGTATCGGGCTTCCGTGTTCAGTTATTAAAGAGGTTCTAACTCTTTCACCGAGTAAGGTTGGAAGTCCGGCTAAGAATTTTTCTTTCCAATTTGCATGGTTCGAGTCTTCTCTGAGCATGACTCTGGTGAGGAAAGTAGTTTTATATCTTTGGAAATCACTAAGTTTTTTACATTTGAGATTATGTAAAAGCTCAGCATTTTTATCTCTCAGGTGAGAAGGGTCACCAATGAAGTGGTGTGTTATGACTAGAATGAGTTGTGCGACTGCTCCTTGGATAGGGTTTCCTTGTTCATCTAAAATGGGTTTTCCCTCTTCATCTTCCCTAATGGAATTTAGGATTTCAAGATGATTTTCAGGGGTAAGGTGATAGTCCCACCAACATTTTAATTGGCCAGAGAACCCTGCTATGAGTAATTCGGCTATAGCTTTGTCTAGGGTTCCTATTTGGGTTGTATAAGCATTGGCTGCCATGGTCATTTGTTGTAAATGATTTAGAATATTATATTCAGACATTCCATCTATATTCCATTCATAAACAGATGATGCATTGAATTTAGACTGGGTTAAAATTTCAGGTCTATTTTCAACTCCAATGTCTGGGGCTGTGAATTTTGGAATCATTTGTCGGAGGTCATGAACCTGGGGTATGAAAGCTGTTAGTGTATACTGAAAATATTTATTTGAAGTATGTACATTTATTTCTGGCCAGTTTATTTGAGAATCATTTGAATGTTTAAATGTTGTCTAATATTATATATTGTGAACAATCTAGTATCAAATGGGATACATAATATTAGATTGTTAAATACGGTTATATAATATAATAAGGTTCACAGCACAGGTGGTGTTGGACAATCCACTGGTATGGCTGTAGTATTATTTAGATTAGTTTATATTGACTAATAAATAATACTAATATACTTTGTGTATATTGAACATGATCAAATTTAGAATTGTTCCCTTAATACTGATTAAGAAGGAGAACTAAGATTCTATGTTATTATTAATGCTTAGGTTCTTAATCCGGAAATAGTAATTGACACGTGTATATTATTTACATGCTTTGATTTATATATGAAATAATTCTTTTGAATTATATCATTATATTTTGGGTGATGGAATTATATACATGGTGGATATTATTTATTGAAGGAATCCATGTCCTGATAAT
This sequence comes from Apium graveolens, assembly GCF_009905375.1. Taxonomy (NCBI): domain Eukaryota; kingdom Viridiplantae; phylum Streptophyta; class Magnoliopsida; order Apiales; family Apiaceae; genus Apium; species Apium graveolens. The sequence goes on along the minus strand of NC_133649.1, from coordinate 236,271,481 downwards.
ATTCGGGTTAATGATGTCCCCTTGAAAGCTCAAAAAGATTTAATTATGTGAAACCCTGCAGGTAGAATTTATTCTGGCATAATTAAATAAAGGTTGAGTGGACGATCAAGGATAAAAGATATTAATTAAATAAATTATCAGTAATTTATTTAATTAATGGACATATGATATTTTAAACATGGGGAATTTAATAAGCAAATAATATTGGAACCGAATTAATTAAATTACGGTATTAGGAAAGGTAGTGCAAATATTAATTCTTTAGTGGATTGAATTAATATTTAATTACATTGGGCTAGACTCAAGATGTAATTAGAAGACCCAACCTAATTATCCATGGTCCCTATTGTAACCTATATATATTCTTATTCTCTTCTTGCTTGGGATTATGTGAAAACATATTGTAGCCACCAATGAGCAAGAAGAGAGCATAACTTGAGAAGACGGAGGCCACACTTCGCTCAAGGGAATTTGGGAATACAATAGAAGAGCGTGAAATTAACCATTAACAAGGTAATCCTCTTTTCATAATCTTTATCGTAAAACGTAGTAATACCCTAAGTCCGTGGTTCCCAACAATTGGTATCAAGAGCCTGGTAATGGGTTCTACATTTTATGATATATTGTCCATGTCGTAATTATATATGCGTGTATATAGTGTTTTGCTTGTATTGGTTTTGATGCAGGTTGTTAATCCACTATTATGGCCATGTATATTTTAATAATGTGTTTGGATCCCACGTGGTTTAATCGTGGTTAATTTTTGTTTTGGTTTCCACGTGGTTTAATCGTGGTTGTAATTTACACGAGGGTTGATCGTGTTAGAATAGATTTTACAAAATTAGTTTTGTATTAGATCTATTTTTTTGTAATTGTTCCGGGTATTTTGTAATAGTTATGTGCGATCGGAAATCAATTCCGGTAGTTTTTTGTTCCGCTGTGCGATTACAAGGGGCTGCTGTTGATGTTTGGATCGAACAAAATCAAAACAAAACTCACAGAAAAGCAACAGGCGCGCGCGCTGCGGCCGCTGCGGCAGCTGGGGCTGCTGGGGGCGTCGGGACGCGCTTGGGGCAGAATTTTTTTTTTGAGAGCTGGATTTTTTTTCAAGGGCCATAATAGTGGAAAATTTATTTTAATTTTTTCCCTTAAATTTTAATTATTGCTTTAATTTATTGATTATGTGTGTCATTAATTATGTGTGTAATTCTTTTAAAATTGCATGTTTAACTTAATTAGGACGACATGGACATAAAATTTATTTATTGCTTTAATTAAATGTTATATGTTGCTAAAATTATGTGTGTATTTTGAATGCATGATTAGACATAATTATACCAACATAGGGCCCCATTTAATTTTAAAATTCCTCAATTTTAATAAAAAATTCTAAGTGGGAGAGGGAATTAATATGAAATTAAATCCCATGGTCTCCATTATTGGTTGTAGGTATTTTAACATAAAGACGAATATAAATTATATATACGTCACCCATCGTGACATGTAATTTATGGTGTCTAGAATGTTATAGAAATTACAAAAACAAACTTCTTAAATTAATTTTTAAAAGGAATAAAATACGGATTTTCTTTATTTCTGATTTGGGGCGATTTTGTCAAAAACGAGTTCATCGAACTTGTAAGGCTGTGGGTTTTAAGCGAGACCGATGTGACTCCTCCACTACCTGGAAATCAAACCATTGATGAATATTGAATTGAAGTATTCTATTCAAGGCAAAATTACGAATATTGGAAGGTATACACGCCACCCATCGTGGCGTACCAAGTTCCATAGATTTTAAATAATTTAAGATTTGATGATGGTATACACTTAGCTATGAAAAATAATATAGTCCACCCCAACGTGGCATATTGTTTAGTAATAGGACCGAAGTAACATTTAAACAAAATTAGGTGGTATACATGTCACACATCGTGGCGTACCAGAAGCTTATGGTGTTTAGATGTTAGTGCATTAAATTTTAATAATTGTTAAAAGAATCAATAGATCCTAATAATTAATGCACCTTTATTTATGTGATGTTTTTATGCATGATTCTCAGGATAAAATGGGCTTTAATCCACTATTCACCATACTTAAGGATAACAAACTTACCGGACCTAACTATATTGAATGGAAACGAAATTTGGACATTGTGTTGACTGCTGAGGAGTACAAGTTTTGCACTTATGAACCCAAGCCTGAACAGCCTGCTGCTGATGCTCCTGAAGATGAGAAAGAGTATTATAAACGGTGGATTAAGGCTGATGAGATGTCGTGATGTTACATTCTGGCAGCAATGTCGGGTGTTTTGCAGCATCAGCATCAGTCTATGGCCACTGCTTCGGATATGCTCTTTAATCTCAAGGAACTTTTTGGAGATCAGAATAGGGCTGCTAGGCAAGTAGCCATGAAGGCTTTAATGAACACTCAGATGGCTGAAGGCACACCTGTAAGGGATCATGTTCTCAAGATGATGTCGCATCTGAATGAGATAGAGATCCTTGGTGCTGAACTTAACGGGGAAACCCAAATTGACATTATCCTTATGAGCTTGTCCAAGAGTTTTGAGTAGTTCCGCTTGAATTACAACATGAACAAGAGGCAGTATAGTCTCGCGGAACTGCTGATAGAACTTCAGGCAGCTGAAGGATTATTTCGGCAGAGTGTTCAAGTGAATGTGGCTGAGAAAGGTTCTTCTTCTAAGCCGAAAGGTATTAAGAAGAAGAAAAAGGCTCAGACACAGAAAGCTGTGAAGGCAGTGGGAGTTCAGGGTGGTGTGAAAAAGCCTAAGGGAAAGTGCTTCAGATGCAAACAGTCAGGTCACTGGAAACATGATTGTCCTCTTCCTAAGAAGACAAACAATACTGGTATGTCTCTTTCTCTAGTTACAGAAACATTTATAGCGGCTATATCTACGAGCACTTGGTGTGTAGATACAGGAGCCACTGATCATGTTTGTAATTCTATGAAGGGGTTCCAACTATCCAGAATGCTTAGAGATTGTGAGATATACGTGTTCATGGGAGATGCTACGAAAGTAGCAGTAGTTGCAGTAGGATTTATTCATTTATCTTTTGGTTCTGATAGGATTTTGGTTTTGAACAATTGTCTTTATGTACCTTCTTTTAGAAGGAATTTAATTTCGGTTTCTAAACTTGCTTTGGATGGTTATAATGTTTGTTTGGATCGTAATGTTTCTATTATGATGAATAAACGAATTATATGTTCTGGTACATTGCAAGACAATTTGTATATAATTAATCCTAGTCAACCTGCACTGCAACTGCAATTTAGGGAATTGAACAACACATCTTCTAACTCTACTAAAAGAAAGGAACCTTCTAGTTTGAACCAAACATATCTTTGGCACTTGAGATTAGGTCATATTAACTTGAGGAGGATTCAAAGACTGGTAGTAGACGGGCCTTTAAGCTCATTGGCAGTGGAGCCATTTCCAGTTTGTGAATCCTGCTTGGAAGGTAAAATGAATAATAGGCCTTTCAAGGCAAAGGGGAATAGAGCCAAACAAGTAGTAGAATTGGTTCACTCTGATTTATGTGGACCCATGAATATCCAAGCAAGAGGTGGTTATGAATATTTCGTCACTTTCATTGATGATTATTCTAGATATGGGTACGTTTATTTGTTGCGCCATAAGTCTGAGTGCTTTGATAAGTTCAAAGAGTACAAAGCTAAAACGGAGAAGCGACTTAATAAAAGTATCAAGTCACTACGATCAGATCGTGGTGGCGAATACTTGCTTGGAGAATTTAGGGAATATTTATCAGAAAATGGGATAGAATCCCAGTTAACTGCACCAGACACACCCCAGCAGAACGGTGTAGCAGAGAGAAGGAACCAGACTCTTTTAGAGAGTGTTAGATCGATGATGAGTTATTCGGATTTACCCAAGTCATTTTGGGGACATGCCTTAGAGACAGCAGCTTATCTTCTGAACTTAGTACCTTCTAAGTCGGTTCCTAAAACCCCCTTAGAATTATGGACCGGGGATAAACCGAGTCTAAGACATATTCGAATATGGGGTTGTCCAGCACATGTGCTGAACAAGAACGTGACTAAGTTAGAATCTCGTACATAAGTAAAGTTGTTTGTAGGCTACCCCATGGGAACGAAAGGATATTTATTTTATAGTCCGAAGAATCGGGATGTCATTGTTAGCACCAATGCAAGATTCTTGGAGGAGGACTATATAATGAATCACAAACCCATGAGTAGTGTCGTTTTAGAGGAACTAGTGGGAGGGACAAATAATACCCATGAAGCTGTAGTACAAGTAGAACAACCACAACATAATGTACAACCTGTCACTAATACCGCACCAGTGCCTCGTCGTAGTGGGAGGGTTGTTCAACAGCCTGATAGATTCATGTTTTTGGGAGAGTCTTCAGACTTGGTCCCTGGTGAACATGATGATGATCCCCGTATATACGAAGAGGCAGTACAAGACAAAGATGCAGATCTTTGGCAAAAGGCGATGGAATCTGAGATAGAATCAATGTATTCTAATCAGGTCTGGGAGCTCGTGGAACCACCCAAAGGTATAAAACCTATTGGATGTAAGTGGATCTACAAGAAAAAGAGGGGATTAGATAAAAAGGTGAAAGCCTGGAAAGCAAGACTTGTTGCGAAAGGGTATACTCAGAAAGAAGGTATCGATTATGAGGAAACCTTTTCACCGGTAGTCATGCTTAAGTCAATCCGTATTCTTTTATCTATAGCAGCTCATCTCGATTATGAGATTTGGCAAATGGATGTCAAGACAGCTTTTCTTAATGGAAGTCTTGAAGAAATCATCTATATACAGCAACCAAAAATATTCATTAAGGAAGGCCAAGAACATCTGGTATGTAAGCTTAAGAGGTCTATTTATGGACTTAAACAAGCTTCTAGAGACTGGAATATTCGTTTTGATCAGGCAGTCCAGTCATATGGATTTGATCAAAGTCCAAGCGAATCGTGCGTGTATAAGAGAAGTGAAGGTAATGCAGTGGTTTTTCTAGTACTATATGTAGATGATATTTTACTCATTGGAAACAATGTTGAGATGTTGTCATCAGTAAAGGCATGGTTGTTCAAACAATTTGACATGAAGGACTTAGGTGAAGCGGCATACATCCTTGGGATCAAAGTTATAAGGGATCGCAAGAAAAGGATGTTGGCTTTATCACAAGAGCCCTACATTGATGAAGTATTAGCTCGTTTTAACATGCAGAACTCCAAGAAAGGTTTTTTACCTTTTAAGCATGGAGTTGCTCTATCTAAGAAGCAGTGTCCTTCGACACCTAAGGATCTAGAGAGCATGAAAGCAGTTCCTTATGCTTCAGCATGTGGAAGCTTAATGTATGCTATGTTATGTACGAGGCCTGACATCTGCTTTGCTGTAGGCATGGTTAGTAGATATCAGTCGAACCCAGGTCAGGAACATTGGAGTGCAGTAAAAACTATACTCAAGTACCTGAGAAGGACTAAGGAGTATATGTTAATTTACAAGGCCTCAGATCTATTTCCTTTGGGATATACTGATTCAGATTTCCAATCAGATAGGGATAAGAGGAAATCAACCTCGGGATATGTTTTTACTTTGGGAGGTGGAGCCGTTATATGGAGGAGTGTAAAGCAGAAATGCATTGCAGACTCCACCATGGAGGCCGAGTACGTGGCGGCCTCTGAGGCTGCCAAGGAGGCTGTATGGTTCAAGAACTTCCTTTTGGACTTAGATGTGGTACCTAATTTGCCTAGGAGCTTGACGGTGTATTGTGATAACACTGGTGCTGTGGCAAATTCAAAGGAACCGCGAGACCACAAAGCAGCTAAACATATTGAACGTAAGTATCATCTCATACGAGGAATCGTAAAGCGAGGGGATATAGTTGTGGCTCACATATCATCAGAAGACAACCGAGCAGATCCTTTCATAAAGAGCTTGCCAACCAAGGTTTTTGACAAGCATGTGGAAGCGATAGGAGTCAGATGGATGGACACATAGATTTTTATGTAATAGTGGATTAAATAAACACTGATGTACACATAAAATATTTTGAGTATAAGTGGGAGATTGTTAGTGTATACTGAAAATATTTATTTGAAGTATGTACATTTATTTCTGGCCAGTTTATTTGAGAATCATTTGAATGTTTACATGTTGTCTAATATTATATATTGTGAACAATCTAGTATCAAATGGGATACAGAATATTAGATTGTTAAATACGGTTATTTAATATAATAAGGTTCACAGCACAGGTGGTGTTGGACAATCCACTGGTATGGCTGTAGTATTATTTAGATTAGTTTATATTGACTAATAAATAATACTAGTATACTTTGTGTATATTGAACAGGATCAAATTTAGAATTGTTCCCTTAATACTGATTAAGAAGGAGAACTAAGATTCTATGTTATTATTAATGCTTAGGTTCTTAATCCGGAAATAGTAATTGACACGTGTATATTATTTACATGCTTTGATTTATATATGAAATAATTCTTTTGAATTATATCATTATATTTTGGGTGATGGAATTATATACATGGTGGATATTATTTATTGAAGGAATCCATGTCCTGATAATATTCGGGTTAATGATGTCTCCTTGAAAGCTCAAAAAGATTTAATTATGTGAAACCCTGCAGGTGGAATTTATTCTGGCATAATTAAATAAAGGTTGAGTGGATGATCAAGGATAAAAGATATTAATTAAATAAATTATCAGTAATTTATTTAATTAATGGACATATGATATTTTAAACATGGGGAATTTAATAAGCAAATAATATTGGAACCGAATTAATTAAATTATGGTATTAGGAAAGGTAGTGCAAATATTAATTCTTTAGTCGATTGAATTAATATTTAATTACATTGGGCTAGGCTCAAGATGTAATTAGAAGGCCCAACCTAATTATTCATGGTCCCTATTGTAGCCTATATATATTCTTATTCTCTTCTTGCTTGGGATTATGTGAAAACATATTGTAGCCACCAAGGAGCAAGAAGAGAGGATAACTTGAGAAGACGGAGGCCACACTTCGCTCAAGGGAATTTGGGAATACAATAGAAGAGCGTGGAATCAACCATTAACAAGGTAATCCTCTTTTCGTAATCTTTATCGTAAAACGTAGTAACACCCTAAGTCCGTGGTTCCCAACAAAAGTATCTTCATCTGAGTCATGATGTATGACATTTAGTTGTTTAGATGAAACACTGTCAGCAGCTATTTGGGTTGTGGAAGAGGAAGCCTCAAGTCTGCTAAGATGGTCTTTGATGGCTTTAACAAATTCTGGTCTATTTGTTTGAATTTGTTGTTGGCTTTGTCTAGAAACTTGGTATGGCTTAAATATGGGTTCTTGATTATTAATACCTTTGGGTAAATCTATTGTTTTTTGAATCCGGTTTTCTATCCGGTTTAGTTGACTTCCTATGCTATTTAGGTGGGTGTTTGTGTAATTAACAGCAAGGATTGTATTCCTAGTATTTTTTAGTATGTCATCATCTGGTCTTTTGATGGGGTGTGCCTCGATTTTTTCACTATGAACTGTTAGTGTGACATTTCTAAAAGGTGGGTGGTGTGATTCTATAGTTCCGCTAGTTGTTACCCATTGTTTTTGTTTTTGGCTCATGCTTCGAGTGATGGGGTTTAGGTAATTTGTGAATGGGAAAAATAAGTTTTGGTCAGAGGAGTAAATTTCCAACCAATCAAAGAATATCATTTGGATTTTGTTTTGGTTAAGAAATACATAATAAATATCTTAAATTTGTGTCTTTTGTTCTTTGAAGTTGGTAAAAAACCAATTTCTTTTTTCAGTGTTTTGGGGAGAGTAGAACTCTTCACGGAGAAAAGTTTTATTGATTTGGAATTCTATTTCAATTACATTTAGCTCACTTGGCATTCCCATATTCTCAGTTATAGCAGAGAAGGGTTGGGGATGTTGGTGAGGAAGGGGAAATCGTGTTTTGGTTTGGTGGTAATTGACTTTGTTTATAGAATGGGTGAGGTATATTGGAAGAATAATCTACACCACCCATAGAGGTATTGGGTATATCTGATGTAGAGTATCTTGGTTTTGAGGTAGTGTTAATGATAGAAGGGATTTGAGAAATCTTTTCTAAGGTTCTTGAGGAAGCATCGGAATATCAAGAACTAATAAAAGAGGCTCGGGATGATCGATCAAATGCAAGAGTGACTCTTCCATTATCATCTTGGTGAACTTGGTGTATTTGTGTGTTTGGTTCTAATCTTTCTGGTAATCTAGGGCGAGCTACTCCTTCTAAAACCCATTCAGTGGGAAGAGAAATGTCCTGCCATTTTATGGATCGAGGAATAACTGTGTTAGACCTTGAAAGGTCGGTTTGGAGAAGGATGGTTTCTCCTTTGACGAAAGCATTTTTATGCCCATCATCTCCAATGGACATTATTGCTTTGTAAAGAATTCGAAAGATTAAAGCCACTGAAATTGATCCTTCTAACATTTTATAGTTGTGAGTTTTAACTTGGTGTGTCATGCTATGGATAACATTCCTGTCTTTAAGAGAAATGGATAAATTTGGATAACAACTAAAAGAGATGGGTCCGTTGCATAAACTTGATTCTATGGAACTTAACAGAGAGTCATTGAACTCAAGGAATCTAGCATCTCTTAAAATGGCTAGTATTGAGGTGTCTAATCCTTCTTTGGTTAAGGGTTTAATTCCGACTTGGACTAAACCTATATGGATGTAATTGTATGATTTTGCTAGTTTTTCTAGGGAACTTTTGGTGAGAAGGTGAATTGTTTTGAATGATTTTGATAGGTGTATGTCCCTTTCTTCGGTTTTGATGGAAGAACTTGAACTATACCATTTTGTATCATAAACTTGGCTTTTGGGGATTTTTGGGATGTCCCAACGCTCTATTGCTTTTTGGAGGTTTTCGACGTTGGTTTCGGCACTATGTGTAATATTTCTTGAATCTAACGTACTAGTGGAAGAATTTGAAAGAGATGTAGTTCTGCAGAATACAGAATCCATGTTCTAAGATCAAAAAAGACGTAGGCTAAGCTTTTGCTTACAATCCTAGAAAAAACGGGTTTACTGCCTCCTATGGACTTATAACCGATAAACTAGGCAAAACGACTCGGTAATGGCTTATCTACAAAAGTTTAAGAACTGATCAAGATGAAGATTTCTTATATGAATTAAGGCAAGTTACCTACCGAAAATATCTCATAAAAGTCAAAGTTGTCTTCTCAGATGACTTTATCTTAGATACCATTGCTTTATTCGATACAGGAGCAGATTTGAATTGCATTAAAGAAGAAATAATACCAAAAAGATTTCATCAACATACCAACGAAAGATTAACCGCCGCTAATAACTCAAACCTCAATGTAGTTAGTAAGGTTGATGCCTCTATCAATAATAAAACCTTCCAAATTAAGACATCTTTTCTCCTAGTTAAAGGAATACATCATCTTGTCATATTAGGTACACCTTTCTTCAATTTAATAACCCCCTATACTGTCACCTACGAAGGTATTACTTTCAAAACCCATTTTAGATGAACAAGGAAACCCTATCCAAGGAGCAGTCGCACATCATTCTAGTCATAACACACCACTTCATTGGTGACCCTTCTCACCTGAGAGATAAAAATGCTGAGCTTTTACATAATCTCAAATGTAAAAAACTTAGTGATTTCCAAAGATATAAAACTACTTTCCTCACCAGAGTCATGCTCCGAGAAGACTCGAACCATGCAAATTGGAAAGAAAAATTCTTAGCCGGACTTCCAACCTTACTCGGTGAAAGAGTTAGAACCTCTTTACGGAGAAAAGTTTTATTGATTTGGAATTCTATTTCAATTACATTTAGCTCACTTGGCATTCCCATATTCTCAGTTATAGCAGAGAAGGTTGGGGATGTTGGTGAGGAAGGGGAAACCGTGTTTTGGTTTGGTGGTAATTGACTTTGTTTATAGAATGGGTGAGGTATATTGGAAGAATAATCTACACCACCCATAGAGGTATTGGGTATATCTGATGTAGAGTATCTTGGTTTTGAGGTAGTGTTAATGAGAGAAGGGATTTGAGAAATCTTTTCTAAGGTTCTTGAGGAAGCATCGGAATATCGAGAACTAATAAAAGAGGCTCGGGATGATCGATCAAATGCAAGAGTGACTCTTCCATTATCATCTTGGTGAACTTGGTGTATTTGTGTGTTTGGTTCTAATCTTTCTGGTAATCTAGGGCGAGCTGCTCCTTCTAAAACCCATTCAGTGGGAAGGGAAATGTCCTGCCATTTTATGGATCGAGGAATAACTGTGTTAGACCTTGAAAGGTCAGTTTGGAGAAGGATGGTTTCTCCTTTGATGAAAGCATTTTTATGCCCATCATCTCCAATGGACATTATTGCTTTGTAATGAATTCGAAAGATTAAAGCCACTGGAATTGATCCTTCTAACATTTTATAGTTGTGAGTTTTAACTTGGAGTGTCATGCTATGGATAAAATTCCTGTCTTTAAGAGAAATGGATAAATTTGGATAACAACTAAAAGAGATGGGTCCGTTGCATAAACTTGATTATATGGAACTTAACAGAGAGTCATTGAACTCAAGGAATCTAGCATCTCTTAAAATGGCTAGTATTGAGGTGTCTAATCCTTCTTTGGTTAAGGGTTTAATTCCTACTTGGACTAAACCTATATGGATGTAATTGTATGATTTTGCTAGTTTTTCTAGGGAACTTTTGGTGAGAAGGTGAATTATTTCGAATGATTTTGATAGGTGTATGTCCCTTTCTTCAGTTTTGATGGAAGAACTTGAACTATACCATTTTGTATCATAAACTTGGCTTTTGGGGATTTTTGGGATGTCCCAACGCTCTATTGCTTTTTGGAGGTTTTCGACGTTGGTTTCGGCACTATGTGTAATATTTCTTGAATCTAACGTACTAGTGGAAGAGTTTGAAAGAGATGTAGTTCTGCAGAATACAGAATCCATGTTCTAAGATCAAAAAAGACGTAGGCTAAGCTTTTGCTTACAATCCTAGAAAAAACGGGTTTACTGCCTCCTATGGACTTATAACCGATAAACTAGGCAAAACGACTCGGTAAAGGCTTATCTACAAAAGTTTAAGAACTGATCAAGATGAAGATTTCTTATATGAATTAAGGCAAGTTACCTACCGAAAATATCTCATAAAAGTCAAAGTTGTCTTCTCAGATGACTTTATCTTAGATACCATTGCTTTATTCGATACAGGAGCAGATTTTAATTGCATTAAAGAAGAAATAATACCAAAAAGATTTCATCAACATACCAACGAAAGATTAACCGCCGCTAATAACTCAAACCTCAATGTAGTTAGTAAGGTTGATGCCTCTATCAATAATAAAACCTTCCAAATCAAGACATCTTTTCTCCTAGTTAAAGGAATACATCATCTTGTCATATTAGGTACACCTTTCCTCAATTTAATAACCCCCTATACTGTCACCTACGAAGGTATTACTTTCAAAACCCATTTTAGATGAACAAGGAAACCCTATCCAAGGAGCAGTCGCACAACTCATTCTAGTCATAACACACCACTTCATTGGTTACCCTTCTCACCTGAGAGATAAAAATGCTGAGCTTTTACATAATCTCAAATGTAAAAAACTTAGTGATTTCCAAAGATATAAAACTACTTTCCTCACCAGAGTCATGCTCAGAGAAGACTCGAACCATGCAAATTGGAAAGAAAAATTCTTAGCCGGACTTCCAACCTTACTCGGTGAAAGAGTTAGAACCTCTTTACGGAGAAAAGTTTTATTGATTTGGAATTCTATTTCAATTACATTTAGCTCACTTGGCATTCCCATATTCTCAGTTATAGCAGAGAAGGTTGGGGATGTTGGTGAGGAAGGGGAAACCGTGTTTTGGTTTGGTGGTAATTGACTTTGTTTATAGAATGGGTGAGGTATATTGGAAGAATAATCTACACCACCCATAGAGGTTTTGGGTATATCCGATGTAGAGTATCTTGGTTTTGAGGTAGTGTTAATGATAGAAGGGATTTGAGAAATCTTTTCTAAGGTTCTTGAGGAAGCATCGGAATATCGAGAACTAATAAAAATGGCTTGGGATGATCGATCAAATGCAAGAGTGACTCTTCCATTATCATATTGGTGAACTTGGTGTATTTGTGTCTTTGGTTCTAATCTTTCTGGTAATCTAGGGCGAGCTACTCCTTCTAAAACCCATTCAGTGGGAAGGGAAATGTCCTGCCATTTTATGGATCGAGGAATAACTGTGTTAGACCTTGAAAGGTCAGTTTGGAGAAGGATGGTTTCTCCTTTGACGAAAGCATTTTTATGCCCATCATCTCCAATGGATATTATTGCTTTGTAATGAATTCGAATGATTAAAGCCACTGGAATTGATCCTTCTAACATTTTATAGTTGTGAGTTTTAACTTGGAGTGTCATGCTATGGATAACATTCCTGTCTTTAAGAGAAATGGATAAATTTGGATAACAACTAAAAGAGATGGGTCCGTTGCATAGACTTGATTCTATGGAACTTAACAGAGAGTCATTGAACTCAAGGAATCTAGCATCTCTTAAAATGGCTAGTATTGAGGTGTCTAATCCTTCTTTGGTTAAGGGTTTAATTCCGACTTGGACTAAACCTATATGGATGTAATTGTATGATTTTGCTAGTTTTTCTAGGGAACTTTTGGTGAGAAGGTGAATTGTTTCGAATGATTTTGATAGGTGTATGTCCCTTTCTTCGGTTTTGATGGAAGAACTTGAACTATACCATTTTGTATCATAAACTTGGCTTTTGGGGATTTTTGGGATGTCCCAACGCTCTATTGCTTTTTGGAGGTTTTCGACGTTGGTTTCGGCACTATGTGTAATATTTCTTGAATTTAACGTACTAGTGGAAGAGTTTGAAAGAGATGTAGTTCTGCAGAATACAGAATCCATGTTCTAAGATCAAAAAAGACGTAGGCTAAGCTTTTGCTTACAATCCTAGAAAAAACGGGTTTACTGCTTCCTATGGACTTATAACCGATAAACTAGGCAAAACGACTCGGCAAAGGCTTATCTACAAAAGTTTAAGAACTGATCAAGATGAAGATTTCTTATATGAATTAAGGCAAGTTACCTACCGAAAATATCTCATAAAAGTCAAAGTTGTCTTCTCAGATGACTTTATCTTAGATACCATTGCTTTATTCGATACAGGAGCAGATTTGAATTGCATTAAAGAAGAAATAATACCAAAAAGATTTCATCAACATACCAACGAAAGATTAACCGCCGCTAATAACTCAAACCTCAATGTAGTTAGTAAGGTTGATGCCTCTATCAATAATAAAACCTTCCAAATTAAGACATCTTTTCTCCTAGTTAAAGGAATACATCATCTTGTCATATTAGGTACACCTTTCTTCAATTTAATAACCCCCTATACTGTCACCTACGAAGGTATTACTTTCAAAACCCATTTTAGATGAACAAGGAAACCCTATCCAAGGAGCAGTCGCACATCATTCTAGTCATAACACACCACTTCATTGGTGACCCTTCTCACCTGAGAGATAAAAATGCTGAGCTTTTACATAATCTCAAATGTAAAAAACTTAGTGATTTCCAAAGATATAAAACTACTTTCCTCACCAGAGTCATGCTCCGAGAAGACTCGAACCATGCAAATTGGAAAGAAAAATTCTTAGCCGGACTTCCAACCTTACTCGGTGAAAGAGTTAGAACCTCTTTACGGAGAAAAGTTTTATTGATTTAGAATTCTATTTCAATTACATTTAGCTCACTTGGCATTCCCATATTCTCAGTTATAGCAGAGAAGGTTGGGGATGTTGGTGAGGAAGGGGAAACCGTGTTTTGGTTTGGTGGTAATTGACTTTGTTTATAGAATGGGTGAGGTATATTGGAAGAATAATCTACACCACCCATAGAGGTATTGGGTATATCTGATGTAGAGTATCTTGGTTTTGAGGTAGTGTTAATGATAGAAGGGATTTGAGAAATCTTTTCTAAGGTTCTTGAGGAAGCATCGGAATATCGAGAACTAATTAAAGAGGCTCGGGATGATCGATCAAATGCAAGAGTGACTCTTCCATTATCATCTTGGTGAACTTGGTGTATTTGTGAGTTTGGTTCTAATCTTTCTGGTAATCTAGGGAGAGCTACTCCTTCTAAAATCCATTCAGTGGGAAGGGAAATGTCCTGCCATTTTATGGATCGAGGAATAACTGTGTTAGACCTTGAAAGGTCAGTTTGGAGAAGGATGGTTTCTCCTTTGACGAAAGCATTTTTATGCCCATCATCTCCAATGGACATTATTGCTTTGTAATGAATTCGAAAGATTAAAGCTGTAATAACCCCAATTTTTGGAAATTTTTGAAACCCTTATGAATAGTGATTTTGCAGATTATGCTGAATGAGAAAACTTTTCATGCCACACTATGTAGGGGTTCTGTAATTGATCTTCTGGGATATTATTAGTACTCTATGTGGTATATAAGTGTATGTAAAGATCGTCAGGATCCAATTCCGAATACTTTGATTTTTCCCGGAAATCCACTACATACGGAAAGAATTGAGTATAAGGTAACAGGATAAAAAGGATTTAAATTAAAGGATTATAAGAGAGGATCATAAAAGGAATACAGTATATTGAGAAAGGTCAAGGGAACCTAAGTAATAAGATCCCGGGTATGATCCCTCAAACGATAAAGGAAAACGAAAGTTAAGCGAACCGTATAACAGATCAGCGGTCATTAGGCAAACAATTAGGAGGTTAATCAAGGAGGTTAGGGATGATGAGGTCACCCAACCAATGAGAAGAGGGCAAGTAAGAGATGATGACACAATAAGGTGATGTAAGCATGACATAGGGAAGGAGGAGGTGTGGTTGGTTTATAACCACACAAATATAAGGTTATTAAGGTAATTAACCAAAAACAAAACAAAAAAAACAACCAAGCTAAGCCAAACAAATCAAAAAACACAAAATCATTTCATTCTCATCATCTTGCTCTCGGCTTTTCATCTTTTTCAAAGGAAGAAAAATCAAAAATCAAGTTCCAAGCATTGATAAATCACAAGGTAATTATCTAAGGTTCCTTGTACATAGATATGGATATGCTATAAGTTTAAGCTCCTAATTCCTTCACAATCTCTTCCAATAAATCAAGGAAGAATATGGTGAATAGTAACCTTCAAGAAATAACTTTAGTTTTCTTGAATTTTTATGAAAGATTAAGGTTATACAAGCAAGGATCAAGGTTCTTTGGGCATTCAAAGCTCTTGTGTTGTGTTAAAAAGCTTCAAGGAAGGTATAATCTCTTAACCAAGCTTTGTTATTGAATTTTAAGAGCATAATATGAGTATTATAGTTCATGAGAGGCTTGATGGTTGTGTATGTAGAGATTAGTTGGTTTTGGGATGTTTTTGGAGTTGTAAATCTTGGTTGTTGATTAATGAACTTAAGTGTAGTTTAAATTCATGATAAAGAATAGTGTAAATTGTTAATGGTTGAGTTTTTGGGGCTGTTATGATAAAGTATGGATGGAGTTTGGATTGGGTTGTGATTGTGGGTTGATTGTGAGATGATTTGGAGTTGTTTAAAATTGGGTAATCGCGTAAACATAGCCATCGTAATGCCCGATTTACCGTAGACTGTTTTTGTTCTTAAGATCAGAACCCTTGAACTCACTGTTAGGTTTTGACCATTGCCATAATTAGATAGTTCATGTTACGAGCTTCGTTTTGATATGTGGTTCGTTTGATTCCGATGAACGGTTTAGGAGAAACGGCCGTTTTAAGTAACGACGTTTCGCGAACGAACCCTTACCCCTCGCCTTACTTTGAAACATAGGTTAAAGACCTTAAAGGACTAATTGAGGTATGAAACATTTATGTAAGGTGTAATAGGCAGTTGGTAAGGTACTCGCGAAAGAATCGCCTTAAAACTTTTAATGGTTAATTTATTAAAAATGGTGGAGCCGAGGGTACTCGAGCGACTTAAGTAAATCGTTAAGCGCGAAAGCGAACGTTAGGACTCTAAATGGTTAAAGTCTAGTTTCTTAAGCGACCGGGGTTTAATTCCGACTTATGTTGTTGTTCATAGGTTATCGGACCCACTCTAAGCTTAAGCCTATCCGGGAGCGCTCAGGCAAGTTTTCTACCCGTTATACTGTTGTTGTGATGTACATGTGTATATGCATGATTTTGCGATAAATGCATACTTGTTATTAGCAAATTCTTGCGATATATTGTAGCATGTGATATGGTACATATGCATGCCTGCTTCGTATTCTTGCCATATATATCTGTTGGTTCAATTGATAATACCTATGCTAGAGAATAGCGGTAATTTGCATATACCCTTAGTATAGGGACCCAAAGGTGAAAACATTTTCTAAAACCGGGAGTCGAGGATCCCGAGTAGATTTTATATATATATATATTTATATATATATATATGGTTATAGTTTTCAAAACTATTAATCGAATAAGGTTTATTCGATAACTTTATTTTATTAATGAATATTATCTTGAATATTCATTCGAGGACTTATGACTCCTTTATATTATTTATTGAATATTACTTGGATATTCATTTGAGTATGTATGACTCCTTTATTTTATTATTGAATATTATTTCGAATATTCATTTGAGGATGTATGACTCCTTTATTTTATTATTGAATATTATTTCGAATATTCATTTGAGGATGTATGACTCCTTTATTTTATTTAATGAATATTATTTATAATATTCATTCGAGGTATTATCTCCGCTTATTACTGAAATATATTCTTTATTTTATTAAAGAATAAGGTGTCAATAATCAAACTTATTTTCGATTATTCAAATAAAGATAGTACTTTCATATAAGTATATCTTTGGTTATTTAATATCCATTTCAAGTATAAGTTTTAAAACTTCTACTTCAATTATTTTTATAAAGATTATTCTTTATGGGAATATTATTTAAATAATAATATTCAGATATTTTCTAATATATCGGGACTGATTTATTTTAATAAATCAGCAGTACTCCAAACATTCTTAAAATTGTTTTCGAGTCTTCAAAATGATTTTTAAAGTTAGAGTGGACCCCAAAACTCATTTTTTTTATATTTAAGATCTTCCTTTCAAAGGGGATTTAAATACTCGCTCAAAACCTGGGGGATCCAGCTCTGTGGTGCATTTTACATTCGCAACGTGGTTGCTGTTTTGAGAAAACAAATGAATTGATTACTTACCCAACGTTCGGGAAGTAAGCCCATCTAATTGAGTCGGCATAAGCGACAGGCCGGGGTACGGTCTATCAAAGTGTAAGTGGCTGGGTGGCAGTCCATCAACGCGTAAGAGGCCGGGTGGCGGTCCAGCACAAGGTCCTTATGTGGCCAGGGTGATGACCGGTGGGGGATTCATCCATCTACTAGTAGAAAAGGTTACTTATTGGTATCTTTGCCTGATCAGCAAGATATCAGGTTTATGCCAAATTTCTTTCCTTTCCAAATTTATTGGATATTGCAATTCTGTTCATACTTTACATGACAGAGGTTTTCAGGAAACGTATGTATATATATAGGTGTATATATATATCGGGACTTAATGAAGTATATCATAACTTCATTTCCTTCAAAATATTTCAAAGATTGAATCTATTCAAGTCTTATCTTGTAGTCTCATCAGTGTGATGAACTTTTGAAACTAATTATAACTTGAACGGTGGTAGTTCAAGTAGTATTTGGAAAAGATATAAGTATATTGGAGTATCTTGTAACTTCATCTTTTAAACTTATATCTAGTAAATGATTATCTTATGCATGACAAAGATTTTCAGAAAAACGTTAAGACAAGGTTAGATATATGAGATCACCTTGCAATGATATTTTTATACAATTATACACTGGAACTCTGTGTGTATTATGCATGGAAGAGGACTTCCCATATTTTGAAAAGTATATATGTATATATATATACTGAGTATTTTGTGACTTCATCGCATTAAGATATCAACTTGGTTCATTTCTTTTGACCAAGACTTTCATGAGTACTATGAGAAGGCTCATATATTATTAATCATTATACATATTATTTTGGTGGGCTTGCTGCTCACCCTTGCTTTCTTCTTTCATCACACAACATCAGATAGACAAGATGAACAGGACCAAGCTCCCAATTCGCGAGCGGATAGGAAACGTTCCGCAGTTTTCTATAGGCGTTGATGTCGCTGTAGCTGAGGTAGGAGCTACCAATAGGCTAGGCTTTCAACTTTTGATGTACCAGATTTATGTATATTTATGAATTGTATTAATGGCAAAGAAATGTAAATTTATTCAGAAAACCCTTTTAAGGTGTATTGACAGATAATTGTGGAATAAAGTGACTTGTGATTATTTTTGGGAATTCATCTCTGAGACTATAACTTGTGGTGTGTGTGTTTATTGTGGGGTCACAGTACAGAGTAGTTGATTGTGTATTAAGATTGGGTGATATTAAGGGAAATGGAACTCGTGACAACCCGGATCCCCGACCCCGGATTTGGGGGTGTTACAAAAGTGGTATCAGAGCTAAGCGTTATAAACCTCAGAGATGATGTGACGTTAAGATAATAACTAAGATAATAAGAACTCTTGCCAAGTTCATAGTCGGGCTACCTAACGTAGTACTGACAGTTAAAACCCTTATGGGAACCCTTATAAATATCGTGATAGAAGCGTAGTTCATGATCGTATATGGTAGCGGGACTCCGAACCCTGAGGTTGAGGATCAACAACGCGATGATATTTTATTACTAATTGAGGATCGGATTGTGGATCCGATAGAGCATCCTAACGGAGGACCGGATGATGTTCATATTGAGGATGTAGCGGTTGAGGATGTTGTCCTAGAAGGGACAGTTGCTGAGGAGGATCCCATGGAGGATCCTGACAAGAATGAATAAAGGACCACTGATGAATTGATGACCATGGTTAGATCGACTCCCAGAGGTAGGATTGGCCGGTCACTACCGGAGGTTCGTTCAAGTTTGTAAAGATAGTAGCCCATTTAACGCGGCTTACTCATAAGACTGAGAAGTTCGAATAGACAGAGAAATGCGAGAACAGCTGTTAAGAACTGAAGCAAAGGTTGGTGACGGCCCCTATGTTGGCGTTGCCGGATGGAAAAAGGAGATTTTGTGATTTGGAAGTGACGCTTCACATAAGGAATTAGGGTGCTTCTTATACAGCACAACAAGATAATCGCGTCCGCGTCAAGACAATTAAGGGAATATAAAATTCGATATCCCCATCCATGAGCTTAGGCTCGTGGCAATAGTTTTGCCCTAAAGATTGGAGGCACTACTTGTATTGAGAGAAGTGCGAGATTTATACAAGCCATAAGTGCTCTAGTGCATTTTCGCGTAGAAAGAGCTCAACATGCGCCAGAGAAGGTGGTTAGAGCTAATCAAGGATTACGATTATGAGATTCTTTATCATTCGGGGGAAAGCCAATGTGGTGGCTGATGCCCTTAGTAAAAAGGAGAGACTCAAGATGATAATGTCTTTTGGGGAGTTTATAAGAGATTTTGAGAAAATGGAAATAGAAGTGAAGGTAACCGGAGCCGGTACCGAAAAGCTGTTTGAGATTGCAATACAGCCCGAATTATCGGAAAAGAACATATTGTGCCAGTAAAAGTGATGAATGAAGGCAGAGAGCCAACAAATAGATATGAGATTAATACCGAGAAAGATGATAAGGGAATAATGAGGCATTCCTATAGAAATTGGGTTCCAAATGTTCAAGAGCCTAAAGATGAAATCTTAGATGAAAGCTAGTTTGAGGAATAAGAGTTAGAGCAAACCCTGAACGTGATAGTCAGGGAGGTTGCCATCAAGACAAAAGGAACCCATAACATGATGAAGTGGAAAATGAGGATTTAAATTATGTAAGATGACCCCAATTATGGGGAGTAGGAAGAAATATTTAGACTGAGGAAACAGAAGTCGAGTAAGGAAAGGAGACCCGAGACAGTACTCCTATACGAAAATTTATGGACCTTTCTAGACAGAACTTAGACTATTATCCCCAACCATCAACTTGAGGAAACAATGCGGTAGGAAATTCTTTCATGACCTTTAAGTCGCTAAGCTCTCAGAGTTCCAAGGAACAGGTTGACCCAGTCGAGGCAAGAGCCTGGCTAAAGGAAATATAGGAATCATTTGAGATTCTAAATGATTGACGAACCACAAAAGACTGTTTTTGTCAGTTACCCTCCTAAGAGAGAGACCACCCGCTGGTGAAAGACCAAGGAAGGCACGGAGCAAGAGATTATAATAAACTGATTTAAGTTCAGTCAATTGTTTTCGGGAAAGTAATTCCCAAAGATAAGGAGATAGTGTAAAAGCTTTAGAGCCAGAACAAAGGCAGACGAGTATGATGAATTATGAATCTAAGTTGTAAAAGTTGTCAAGATTCGTTCTGAGGACACGAATCCAGAATGACGGGATTATGAAATCAATGCTTATGTTGTGTTGGTTCATGAAATAATGATAAGAGAAAGGAAAATAAAAAGGAAACTAAAGTGGAAAGGAATATAAAGGCAAGAGAGTTTGAGGAATGATAAAGGAGTTGGGTATGAGGAAACCCTAAAGACTCGTGGTAATAGAATAGAAAAGTATGTGATCGTCAGGATGAGGGTGATTCATCATGAGTTAAATTGATGGTTGAAGGTATAAGAGATACATATGTTTTATCCCCTGTAAGTTGGGAGGATTCGAGGAAACCTTGAGATATTTCGAAGGATAAATAATGAGACGCAGATAGACTGAGGAGACAACGAAGTAAGAAATTAGAAAAATGGGATGAAGGAAGTGACCTTCAAGAATGTGAAGTATATGTAAGACCGGTGGCTTGATACCCAAAAAGTGAGACGCCAGGTATGAAAGATATCCCAATATTGAGATGACTGTTGAAATAAACAACAAAAGTAAATAAGGAATTATTAAGAAGAAGTTCCCGTCGAACACGACCAATATCTTCCAGAACATCCTTGTTATTGTTACCAAATTAGGCAAGAAAAGCGGATGACCATTGTTATCTTTTGGAGGCCATATGGATTGACCTCAAGTTGAATAAGGATGCTATTATGAAATTAGGTATAGACTATCGAGGTGGGAATGATGAATAAGATAATCTATCAAGGATATATGACTTGATTTATCCATGGAAGGATGCAAGTACCTTTTTAAAGGTGGGATTAAGGATATAACTTCGATAACTTGAGATGAACCATAGGGGAATGCATAAAGGCTGGCATTTCACCCTTAATAGGGACAGTATGAGTTTTGACAGTATGATTTGGAAAGGGTTAAGGTAACAACAACCTTTAAGAATCAGTGGAGAAATTTTTTCAGAAGTATATAGACAATGGTTTTAGTATTAGTAAATGGTATTTTGATATGCCCTGTATCTAGGGAATACAGGAGGAACGATTCAAGGATAACCTTAGAGGTTTTACAAGGAGAAAGGTAATATTCAAAATTCTCAAGAATAGAAATGTTGATAAAGGAAATATGACGTAATTATAATGATGCCAAGTGGGGCACGTGTTAAACCACGAGAAAGTATGGATCGAACCAGTAATGGTCAAAATTGTTCAGGGCAATTAAGACTTAAGATAAAAGATGTTCTAATTATGATTGAGAGTCAGTCGTGACAGTGATTAACCTCTAAAGACTAAGGCAATAACTTATGGGAAAAAAATGGTGATAATTTTTTTTTACTCATCAGATTTTAATGAAAACATCTTCACATAAGCTGTGATGGAAATGAGGTAGAAAATTTAGTTGAAGGTGGTTAAAAGACATTGATTATAAGGAACTATTACTATCAGGAAAGGCCAAAGAGGTGGCCGACACTTTAAAGGTAAAAGGATAATTGTAGGCGCTTGTGCCAAAGAATACAGTGATGATGGTTAAAGCTGTGAAGGTTGTATTATGGTTTGGAAGATTGACATTCCTTCTGATGACTGTGCAAAACCCAACCGTAATAGTAGTTGGTAAAGGTTTAATTCGTGTAATCGCCATGAGCGGGCTATCTATCTCAGAAGGTACTATCTTGAGAATAATCCAGGATAATATTTCAAAAAGGACTAAACGAATCTTGAGTTAAGTCTTCTATTTAAGGCATACGATTAAGAACAGTATTCACCTGCTATCGTTGCTTTGACTGAAACTCTTCTGCAATTTTTACTTGCTTCATGTCATGTAAGTACGTCAAGTTCAGGAGTGTTCTTCATGAATCATGAACGGTGATCATGTTACCTCCTTAGAAGAATTAGATACGACATATATGGACTCCGTATGGTTAGATATTAAGATTTCATGGAAAGTGAATGATGACAGTAGGTCAATGGTGGACCATAGTAAGGCAACAATGATTCTGCGAGTAATGAGCTGATTACAACCATGAGAGATGTATTGGAATCAATGTTGAGATTAAGTACCACAAATTGTGTTGTGGTAGTGTATAAGTTATCATTGATAGACTAATTAAGTAGAGTATCTACCTATTGAATATTTATTCCTTCTTATCAATAGAGAGTCGTATTACTATACGAGGAAGGTTGCGATGCAAGCATAGAATTCTAGTAACGATGATGTATAAAATGAGATTCCATATTCGATTTTCGATGTCGAGGGAGTTTCGAAGGTGATTGTGTATAAGCTCGAGGAAGAGCATGGGTCCATAGAATGATGGACGGAATAGCAAAAATATTTAAGCATGTGAAATACGATGCTATAATACTTGATGTTGATATAAATACATATATGTTTTGTTCTCCTATGACAAACCTCTATAGTTCAGAGGTAGATTCCGAGCTAGATATTTTATGGCAATAAAATTTTTACGAATACACAATTCTCTTCAGTTCGTTCTTTTCTCTTCTTTTCATTTCATGTAAGCTGAGAAGAACAACCCTTCCAGAAGGGGAGGTATTGCCGAATGACTATCTATCTGTGTGATAGAAGCCTAGTAGGATACCATCTATTGTTTAATTGCTTGTCAAGTACTAAAGGCTGGCCACCTTCTGTACTAACTATGCGATATAACAAGTGTTCATGATCACAGTGATCTCTCAACAAATTCCTTTACTTCTATATGATTGATCAAATTTTGGAAAATAGAAACAGCTGAAAAAGGAGTAGTAAAGTTATGGTGGTATTCGGAATGGAAACACATTCGTGATACTAAGGTTGACGTGGTTATTAAAAGGTTATAGAACGCTAACGAGCAAAAGTATAACCAGTATAATATTAGGAACGGAAGGTAGTAGCGATTACGAACTGGAAAAGAATGGGTATTGAGAAGCAAAAGCTCTAATGCTAAAAGCTATAATGAGAGTCTGTGCAATAGACTTGAAAGAAATTGGAATGATCACTTAACACAGATTGAGTTTTCTTACGACAATAGATCATATGTCAGTATTGAAATATCGCCTTATGAGATCCTTGAGGGAAGATAATGTCGATCTCCCTTATGTTAGGATGAAGTTGTAGAGCGCAAGATGCTCAGACCAGTAGTGGTCCAAAGGACCAAGGATATAATAGATCTAATCAGAGGACGACTGGTAGTAGCCCATGATGGACATAATAAATATGTTGATTTGACACGAAAGGACAAGGAATAGGAAGTAGGGGACCTAGTGCTGTTATAGGTATTCCCTTGGAAAAGATGGATGAGGTTCGGAAAGAAAGGAAAGCTAGGCCCACGAATTGTTGGACCCTTGGATATAGTAAGACGTATTGGGAAGCTAGCATACGAGCTAGCCCTACCCCCGAACCTGTAGCAAGTTCATAACGTGTTCCACGTATCAATGCTAAGGAAGTGTAATTCGGATGTCAGACAAATAGGGGCATATGAGCGCATAGACATGCAACCCGACGTAACCTATATGGAGCAACCAGGAAGGGTTATAGAGTGAAAAGGAACAAGTGCTTAGGAGAAGGGTTATCAAACTAGTCAGAGTTTGATGGAAGAACCACAATATGGGAAAATTTACTCATGAGTTAGAAAGTGCAATGTTAAGAAAGTATCCCTATTCATTTTCTATCTGATTCCGGGACGGAATCATTTTAAGGAGGGGAGACTGTAATAACCCCAATTTTTGGAAATTTTTGAAACCCTTATGAATAGTGATTTTGCAGATTATGCTGAATGAGAAAACTTTTCATGCCACACTATGTAGGGGTTCTGTAATTGATCTTCTGGGATATTATTAGTACTCTATGTGGTATATAAGTGTATGTAAAGATCGTCAGAATCCAATTCCGAATACTTTGATTTTTCCCGGAAATCCACTAGATACGGAAAGAATTGAGTATAAGGTAACATGATAAAAAGGATTTAAATTAAAGGATTATAAGAGAGGATCATAAAAGGAATACAATATATTGAGAAAGGTCAAGGGAACCTAAGTAATAAGATCCCGGGTATGATCCGTCAAACGATAAACGAAAACGAAAGTTAAGCGAACTGTATAACAGATCAGCGGTCATTAGGCAAACAATTAGGAGGTTAATCAAGGAGGTTAGGGATGATGAGGTCACCCAACCAATGAGAAGAGGGCAAGTAAGAGATGATGAGACAATAAGATGATGTAAGCATGACATAGGGAAGGAGGAGGTGTGGTTGGTTTATAACCACACAAATATAAGGTTATTAAGGTAATTAACCAAAAACAAAACAAAAAACAACCAAGCTAAGCCAAACAAATCAAAAAACACAAAATCATTTCATTCTCATCATCTTGCTCTCGGCTTTTCATCTTTTTCAAAGGAAGAAAAATCAAAAATCAAGTTCCAAGCATTGTTAAATCACAAGGTAATTATCTAAGGTTCCTTGTACATAGATATGGATATGCTATAAGTTTAAGCTCCTAATTCCTTCACAATCTCTTCCAATAAATCAAGGAAGAAGATGGTGAATAGTAACCTTCAAGAAATAACTTTAGTTTTCTTGAATTTTTATGAAAGATTAAGGTTATACAAGCAAGGATCAAGGTTCTTTGGGCATTCAAAGCTCTTGTGTTGTGTTAAAAAGCTTCAAGGAAGGTATAATCTCTTAACCAAGCTTTGTTATTGAATGTTAAGAGCATAATATGAGTATTATAGTTCATGAGAGGCTTGATGGTTGTGTATGTAGAGATTAGTTGGTTTTGGGATGTTTTTGGAGTTGTAAATCTTGGTTGTTGATTAATGAACTTAAATGTAGTTTAAATTCATGATAAAGAATAGTATAAATTGTTAATTATTGAGTTGTTGGGGCTGTTATGATAAAGTATGGATGGAGTTTGGATTGGGTTGTGATTGTGGGTTGATTGTGAGATGATTTGGAGTTGTTTAAAATTGGGTAATCGCGTAAACATAGCCGTCGTAATGCCCAATTTACCGTAGACTGTTTTTGTTCTTAAGATCAGAACCCTTAAACTCACTGTTAGGTTTTTACCATTTCCATGATTAGATAGTTCATGTTACGAGCTTCGTTTTGATATGTGGTTCGTTTGATTCCGATGAACGGTTTAGGAGAAACGGCCGTTTTAAGTAATGACGTTTCGCGAACGAACCCTTACCCCTCGCCTTACTTTGAAACATAGGTTAAAGACCTTAAAGGACTAATTGAGGTATGAAACATTTATGTAAGGTGTAATATGCAGTTGGTAAGGTACTCGTGAAAGAATCGCCTTAAAACCCTTAATGGTTAATTTATTAAAAATGGTGGAGCCGAGGGTACTCGAGCGACTTAAGTAAATCGTTAAGCGCGAAAGCGAACATTAGGACTCTAAATGGTTAAAGTCTAGTTTCTTAAGCGACCGGGGTTTAATTCTGACTTATGTTGTTGTTCATAGGTTATCGGACCCACTCTAAGCTTAAGCCTATCCGGGAGCGCTCAGGCAAGTTTTCTACCCGTTATACTGTTGTTGTGATGTATATGTGTATATGCATGATCTTGCGATAAATGCATACTTGTTATTAGCAAATTCTTGCGATATATTGTAGCATGTGATATGGTACATATGCATGCCTGTTTCGTATTCTTGCCATATATATATATATCTGTTGGTTCAATTGATAATACCTATGCTAGAGAATAGCGGTAATTTGCATATACCCTTAGTATAGGGACCCAAAGGTGAAAACATTTTCTAAAACCGGGAGTCGAGGATCCCGAGTAGATTTTATATATATATATATATATATATATATATATTTATATATATATATATATGGTTATAGTTTTCAAAACTATTAATCGAATAAGGTTTATTCGATAACTTTATTTTATTAATGAATATTATCTTGAATATTCATTCGAGGACTTATGACTCCTTTATATTATTTATTGAATATTACTTGGATATTCATTTGAGGATGTATGACTCCTTTATTTTATTATTGAATATTATTTCGAATATTCATATGAGGATGTATGACTCCTTTATTTTATTATTGAATATTATTTCAAATATTCATTTGAGGATGTATGACTCCTTTATTTTATTTAATGAATATTATTTATAATATTCATTCGAGGTATTATGACTCCGCTTATTACTAAAATATATTCTTTATTTTATTAAAGAATAAGGTGTCAATAATCAAACTTATTTTCGATTATTCAAATAAAGATAGTACTTTCATATAAATATATCTTTGGTTATTTAATATCCATTTCAAGTATAAGTTTTAAAACTTCTACTTCAATTATTTTTATAAAGATTATTCTTTATGGGAATATTATTTAAATAATAATATTCAGATATTTTCTAATATATCGGGACTGATTTATTTTAATAAATCAGCAGTACTCCAAACATTCTTAAAAATGTTTTCGAGTCTTCAAAATGATTTTTAAAGTTAGAGTGGACCCCAAAACTCATTTTTTTTATATTTAAGATCTTCCTTTCAAAGGGGATTTAAATACTCGCTCAAAACCTGGGGGATCCAGCTCTGTGGTGCATTTTACATTCGCAACGTGGTTGCTGTTTTGAGAAAACAAATGAATTGATTACTTACCCAACGTTCGGGAAGTAAGCCCATCTAATTGAGTCGGCATAAGCGACAGGCCGGGGTACGGTCTATCAAAGTGTAAGTGGCTGGGTGGCAGTTCATCAACGCGTAAGAGGCCGGGTGGCGGTCCAGCACAAGGTCCTTATGTGGCCAGGGTGATGACCGGTGGGGGATTCATCCATCTACTAGTAGAAAAGGTTATTTATTGGTATCTTTGCCTGATCAGCAAGATATCAGGTTTATGCCAAAATTCTTTCCTTTCCAAATTTATTGGATATTGCAATTCTGTTCATACTTTACATGACAGAGGTTTTCAGGAAACGTATGTATATATAGGTGTATATATATATCGGGACTTAATGAAGTATATCATAACTTCATTTCCTTCAAAATATTTCAAAGATTGAATCTATTCAAGTCTTATCTTGTAGTCTCATCAGTGTGATGAACTTTTGAAACTAATTATAACTTGAACGGTGGTAGTTCAAGTAGTATTTGGAAAAGATATAAGTATATTGGAGTATCTTGTAACTTCATCTTTTAAACTTATATCTAGTAAATGATTATCTTATGCATGACAAAGATTTTCAGAAAAACGTTGAGACAAGGTTTGATATATGAGATCACCTTGCAACGATATTTTTATACAGTTATACACTGGAACTCTGTGTGTATTATGCATGGAAGAGGACTTCCCATATTTTGAAAAGTATATATGTATATATATATACTGAGTATTTTGTGACTTCATCGCATTAAAATATCAACTTGGTTCATTTCTTTTGACCAAGACTTTCATGAGTACTATGAGAAGGCTCATATATTGTTAATCATTATACATATTATTTTGGTGGGCTTGCTGCTCACCCTTGCTTTCTTCTTTCATCACACAACATCAGATAGACAAGATGAACAGGACCAAGCTCCCAATTCGCGAGCGGATAGGAAACGTTCCGCAGTTTCCTATAGGCGTTGATGTCGCTGTAGCTGAGGTAGAAGCTACCAATAGGCTAGGCTTTCAACTTTTGATGTACCAGATTTATGTATATTTATGAATTGTATTAATGGCAAAAAAATGTAAATTTATTCAGAAAACCCTTTTAAGGTGTATTGACAGATAATTGTGGAATAAAGTGACTTGTGATTATTTTTGGGAATTCATCTCTGACACTATAACTTGTGGTGTGTGTGTTTATTGTGGGGTCACAGTACAGAGTAGTTGATTGTGTATTAAGATTGGGTGATATTAAGGGAAATGGAACTCGTGACAACCCGGATCCCCGACCCCGGATTTGGGGGTGTTACAGAAGTGGTATCAGAGCTAAGCGTTATAAACCTCAGAGATGATGTGACGTTAAGATAATAACAAAGATAATAAGAACTCTTGCCAAGTTCATAGTCGGGCTACCTAACGTAGTACTGACAGTTAAAACCCTTATGGGAACCCTTATAAATATCGTGATAGAAGCGTAGTTCGTGATCGTATATGGTAGCGGGACTCCGAACCCTGAGGTTGAGGAGCAACAACGCGATGATGTTTTATTACTAATTGGGGATCGGATTGTGGATCCGATAGAGCATCCTAACGCAGGACCGGATGATGTTCATATTGAGGATGTAGCGGTTGAGGATGTTGTCCTAGAAGGGACAGTTGCTGAGGAGGATCCCATGGAGGATCCTGACAAGAATGAATAAAGGACCACTGATGAATTGATGACCATGGTTAGATCGACTCCCAGAGGTAGGATTGGCCGGTCACTACCGGAGGTTCGTTCAAGTTTGTAAAGATAGTAGCCCCTTTAACGCGGCTTACTCATAAGACTGAGAAGTTCGAATAGACAGAGAAATGCGAGAACAGCTGTTAAGAACTGAAGCAAAGGTTGGTGACGGCCCCTATGTTGGCGTTGCCGGATGGAAAAAGGAGATTTTGTGATTTGGAAGTGACGCTTCGCATAAGGAATTAGGGTGCTTCTTATACAGCACAACAAGATAATCTCGTCCGCGTCAAGACAATTAAGGGAATATAAAATTCGATATCCTCATCCATGAGCTTAGGCTCGTGGCAATAGTTTTGCCCTAAAGATTGGAGGCACTACTTGTATTGAGAGAAGTGCGAGATTTATACAAGCCATAAGTGCTCTAGTGCATTTTCGCGTAGAAAGAGCTCAACATGCGCCAGAGAAGGTGGTTAGAGCTAATCAAGGATTACGATTATGAGATTCTTTATCATTCGGGGGAAAGCCAATGTGGTGGCTGATGCCCTTAGTAAAAAGGAGAGACTCAAGATGATAATGTCTTTTGGGGAGTTTATAAGAGATTTTGAGAAAATGGAAATAGAAGTGAAGGTAACCGGAGCTGGTACCGAAAAGCTGTTTGAGATTGCAATACAGCCCGAATTATCGGAAAAGAACATATTGTGCCAGTAAAAGTGATGAATGAAGGCAGAGAGACAACAAATAGATATGAGATTAATACCGAGAAAGATGATAAGGGAATAATGAGGCATTCCTATAGAAATTGGGTTCCAAATGTTCAAGAGCCTAAAGATGAAATCTTAGATGAAAGCTAGTTTGAGGAATAAGAGTTAGAGTATCTTGGTTTTGAGGTAGTGTTAATGATAGAAGGGATTTGAGAAATCTTTTCTAAGGTTCTTGAGGAAGCATCGGAATATCGAGAACTAATAAAAGAGGCTCGGGATGATCGATCAAATGCAAGAGTGACTCTTCCATTATCATATTGGTGAACTTGGTGTATTTGTGTGTTTGGTTCTAATCTTTCTGGTAATCTAGGGCGAGCTACTCCTTCTAAAACCCATAAAGTGGGAAGGGAAATGTCCTGCCATTTTATGGATCGAGGAATAACTGTGTTAGACCTTGAAAGGTCAGTTTGGAGAAGGATGGTTTCTCCTTTGACGAAAGCATTTTTATGCCCATCATCTCCAATGGACATTATTGCTTTGTAATGAATTCGAAAGATTAAAGCCACTGGAATTGATCCTTCTAACATTTTATAGTTGTGAGTTTTAACTTGGAGTGTCATGCTATGGATAACATTCCTGTCTTTAAGAGAAATGGATAAATTTGGATAACAACTAAAAGAGATGGGTCCGTTGCATAGACTTGATTCTATGGAACTTAACAGAGAGTCATTGAACTCAAGGAATCTAGAATCTCTTAAAATGGCTAGTATTGAGGTGTCTAATCCTTCTTTGGTTAAGGGTTTAATTCCGACTTGGACTAAACCTATATTGATGTAATTGTATGATTTTGCTAGTTTTTCTAGGGAACTTTTGGTGAGAAGGTGAATTGTTTCGAATGATTTTGATAGGTGTATGTCCCTTTCTTCGGTTTTGATGGAAGAACTTGAACTATACCATTTTGTATCATAAACTTGGCTTTTGGGGATTTTTGGGATGTCCCAACGCTCTATTGCTTTTTGGAGGTTTTCGACGTTGGTTTCGGCACTATGTGTAATATTTCTTGAATTTAACGTACTAGTGGAAGAGTTTGAAAGAGATGTAGTTCTGCAGAATACAGAATCCATGTTCTAAGATCAAAAAAGACGTAGGCTAAGCTTTTGCTTACAATCCTAGAAAAAACGGGTTTATTGCCTCCTATGGACTTATAACCGATAAACTAGGCAAAACGACTCGGCAAAGGCTTATCTACAAAAGTTTAAGAACTGATCAAGATGAAGATTTCTTATATGAATTAAGGCAAGTTACCTACCGAAAATATCTCATAAAAGTCAAAGTTGTCTTCTCAGATGACTTTATCTTAGATACCATTGCTTTATTCGATACAGGAGCAGATTTGAATTGCATTAAAGAAGAAATAATACCAAAAAGATTTCATCAACATACCAACGAAAGATTAACCACCGCTAATAACTCAAACCTCAATGTAGTTAGTAAGGTTGATGCCTCTATTAATAATAAAACCTTCCAAATTAAGACATCTTTTCTCCTAGTTAAAGGAATACATCATCTTGTCATACTAGGTACACCTTTCTTCAATTTAATAACCCCCTATACTGTCACCTACGAAGGTATTACTTTCAAAACCCATTTTAGATGAACAAGGAAACCCTATCCAAGGAGCAGTCGCACAACTCATTCTAGTCATAGCACACCACTTCATTGGTGACCCTTCTCACCTGAGAGATAAAAATGCTGAGCTTTTACATAATCTCAAATGTAAAAAACTTAGTGATTTCCAAAGATATAAAACTACTTTCCTCACCAGAGTCATGCTCAGAGAAGACTCGAACCATGCAAATTGGAAAGAAAAATTCTTAGCCGGACTTCCAACCTTACTCGGTGAAAGAGTTAGAACCTCTTTACGGAGAAAAGTTTTATTGATTTGGAATTCTATTTCAATTACATTTAACTCACTTGGCATTCCCATATTCTCAGTTATAGCAGAGAAGGTTGGGGATGTTGGTGAGGAAGGGGAAACCGTGTTTTGGTTTGGTGGTAATTGACTTTATTTATAGAATGGGTGAGGTATATTGGAAGAATAATCTACACCACCCATAGAGGTATTGGGTATATCTGATATAGAGTATCTTGGTTTTGAGGCAGTGTTAATGATAGAAGGGATTTGAGAAATCTTTTCTAAGGTTTTTGAGGAAGCATCGGAATATCGAGAACTAATAAAAGAGGCTCGGGATGATCGATCAAATGCAAGAGTGACTCTTCCATTATCATCTTGGTGAACTTGGTGTATTTGTGTGTTTGGTTCCAATCTTTCTAGTAATCTAGGGCGAGCTACTCCTTCTAAAACCCATTCAGTGGGAAGGGAAATGTCCAGCCATTTTATGGATCGAGGAATAACTGTGTTAGACCTTGAAAGGTCAGTTTGGAGAAGGATGGTTTCTCCTTTGACGAAAGCATTTTTATGCCCATCATCTCCAATGGACATTATTGCTTTGTAATGAATTCGAAAGATTAAAGCCTCTGGAATTGATCCTTCTAACATTTTATAGTTGTGAGTTTTAACTTGGAGTGTCATGCTATGGATAACATTCATGTCTTTAAGAGAAATGGATAAATTTGGATAACAACTAAAAGAGATGGGTCCGTTGCATAGACTTGATTCTATGGAACTTAACAGAGAGTCATTGAACTCAAGGAATCTAGCATCTCTTAAAATGGCTAGTATTGAGGTGTCTAATCCTTCTTTGGTTAAGGGTTTAATTTCGACTTGGACTAAACCTATATGGATGTAATTGTATGATTTTGCTAGTTTTTCTAGGGAACTTTTGGTGAGAAGGTGAATTGTTTCGAATGATTTTGATAGGTGTATGTCCCTTTCTTCGGTTTTGATGGAAGAACTTGAACTATACCATTTTGTATCATAAACTTGGCTTTGGGGATTTTCGGGATGTCCCAACGCTCTATTGCTTTTTGGAGGTTTTCGACGTTGGTTTCGGCATTATGTGTAATATTTCTTGAATCTAACGTACTAGTGGAAGAGTTTGAAAGAGATGTAGTTCTGCAGAATACAGAATCCATGTTCTAAGATCAAAAAAGACGTAGGCTAAGCTTTTGCTTACAATCCTAGAAAAAACGGGTTTACTGCCTCCTATGGACTTATAACCGATAAACTAGGCAAAACGACTCGGCAAAGGCTTATGGCTCTGCTTACTCGGTGAAAGAGTTAGAACCTCTTTAATAACTGAACACGGAAGCCCGATACCTTACAAAAACCTGACATATGGCCAACTCATAAGCCAAACACAACGAGAAGGCCTAAAGATTTGTCAAGATTTAAAACTCCAAAGACATCTCAAATGGGAAATGAAAAGAACAAAACAGGAATTAGGGACTTTCTGTCAACAGTTTGACTATAATCCCACCAAAAGCTATTCAAAACTAAAATGTGATGGTGAATGCAAGCCATATCAAAGACCTTATCGGAAAAGGTCTTTCACAAAGTCTAAACATTTCTACAAAAAATCAACAGAACCATTCTGTAATAAACCTTCCTACAACAAAAAACCTTTCAACAAAAATAGATTTACTAAACTAACCAATAAAGATATAACTTGTTACAAATGTGGAAAAAAGGGACATATATCTAGATTCTACAGACTTAATAGGAAAATACAAGAGTTAAACATAGAAGAAAGCTTATCTAACAAAATCTCGGCTTTACTCCTTGAATCTTCCGACTCTGAGACATCTGAAATGTCTGGAAATGATGAACCTCTTCAAATAGATGAGATTGCAACAAGCTCATCTTCCTCTCATAATTCCTCCTCTGAAGACCGACGCATCAACGTCCTAACCAGAAATGAAGAACATTCTCTCGAAATCATAGAGAAGATAACTGATTCCCAAATAAGAAAAGAGCTCTTAGAAAAATTACTCCAACGACCAATTGAACCCAGACCAGAACAAAAACCTTCTATTCTCCCATCAACAAAAACTACATATGACTTGACCACAATATTAAAAAAGCAAAAACCCAACCAAAAATCCGTTCCAACAATACAAGACCTACACAAAGAAATTAAGGAAATCAAAGAAGAATTAAAAATCCCACCATTGAAGGAACCAAATAGGGAGTTCTTGGACTTGAATATTGGTATTGAAATAAAATAACCAGGAATGACTATTTTTCTGATTTTGGATAAAGAATGAATTATGCCATGCTTGCTGGTAATCCCAGTAAGAATATGAGGAGCAGTGGTTTAGTTGTCTTTTGAAGTTCGAAGGAAAAATTTTTGGACTGTGGAGTTCTTGGCCCCATTGACTTGGGTGGATGACCTTTTGTATTTGACATGTTGTGTATGAAGGCGTTGAGTGTTCTCTATCCTGGGCATTGTAAAAATGTTTGAACGTGACTGATTCAGTAGACAAGAGAATGGCTTGATAATAGTCATTATTTTTTGATAGATCCCAGGGTTTGAACATCCATCCTTTAGGGAAAACATTTGAAATTGCTAAGGAGGCATCGGCATTGTTAAATCCACTTTCGACTGACACTATTTTTTGGTGGTTTCTTTTGGTA
The DNA here is from genome assembly GCF_009905375.1 of Apium graveolens. Taxonomy (NCBI): domain Eukaryota; kingdom Viridiplantae; phylum Streptophyta; class Magnoliopsida; order Apiales; family Apiaceae; genus Apium; species Apium graveolens. The sequence continues at coordinate 236,237,380 of NC_133649.1, read as the reverse complement.
TAGTAATCAGAATTAGATTTTAAAAAGTTTGACTGGTTGACTACTACCTCCTGGTTTTGCATTATTGGGGTAACTATATCTAGTTTTGACATGGATCTCTGAGGAACTAAGAGGGTTGGGTTTTGAAAACTGACTGTTTGTGTAGAAACTCACGGGTCAGGAAATCAGGGACACAGTTTATACCTCCCTTAATGTGTTCAATATCAAAATCAAAAATGCTTAATAATGCTTGCCATCTGGCGAAAATTTGTTTTGATGCAATATTTTGGACATCTTTTTGTAAAACTTCTTTTGCCGATTTACAATCGACTCTAAGGAGAAATTTTTGATTTAATAAATCACTTTGAAATTTTGTAGTACATAAAACAATTGAAAGTATTTCCTTTTTTATAGTAGAATAATTTCTTTGACAATCATTCCAATGTGCAGATGTAAACTGGACTATTTGTTCTTTACCATTGACTACTTGTTTTAGTATACCGCCGTATCCTAACTCAAAAGCATCTGTTTCAACTACTTTAGAAGCATTTGGATCAGCAAGGTGTAGACAAGGGATTTCTAGAACCTGAGCTTTGATTTGTCGAACAATTTCGGTATGTTCAGATGACCAAGGGACAGGGTTAGTTTTAAGGCGGTCATGTAAGGGCTTGGCTATGCTATTGATGTTTGGATAGAAGTCTAGGACATAGTTGAGACTTCCTAAAAATCTTTGGAGTTGGGGTTTTATCTGTGATTTTATCGGGAAATTTTGTTGCAAAAGTTAGGGCTCTTTCAATTGGTGTAACTGTTCCTTTTGATATGTAGTGACCAAGAAATCTTACACGAGTTTGAAATAGGGAAATTTTGGATTTGGATTATGACTAAACCATTTTTTCTAGATACTTGGCAGAAAGTTTTAAGGTGTTTGAAATGTTGTTCAATAGTTTCTGAAAAAACTAGAACATCATCAATATATACTATACAGAATGTAGAATAGTCATTGAATATGTCATTCATAATTCTTTGGAATTCGCTAGGGGCAGTTTTGATTCCAAATGGAAGGACATTCCATTCATACTGTCCGAATGGGACCGTAAAAGCGGTTTTATATCTATCTTTTGGGTGGATTTGAATCTGCTAAAATCCTGATTTTAAATCAAATTTGGAGAATATTATCGAAGATCTTAATTTTTGTAAAAGGTCTTTTTTATTAGGTATAGGGTATCGTACTCATCTTAAGGCTTTATTTAGGGGCTTATAATTGATAAATAGCCTTGGTGTCCCTCTCTCAATTTCAGCATTTTTGTTTACATAGAAAGCTGCACAGGACCACGGGGATCTAGATTTTGATATGATTCCTTTGGATTCGAGATCGGTGATCTCTTTTCTGCAATGTTGTTCTAGGTCGGAGTTCATTTGGATAGGTCTCGCTTTTGTTGGTATTTCCTTTTCATCAAAATCTTTTTCATAAGGTAAATCAATCATATGTTGTTTTCTATGCCAAAATGCATTTGGTAAGTCAGAACAGAGTTCTACTTCTATTTGTTTTAGTAATTTTAAGATTTTTTCTTTGATAAAGTGGTCTTGTAATTGCTTCTCAATCTTGTGAGAGGAAAGGTCTTGTTTTAGATGGGATAATTGTATCTCTTTTCCTTGTATTAAGGCATTTATCTCGTTATTATATATAGAATATGCCTTTATTGTATTGAGGTTCCTTGTTTTGGGTTTTTCAAGAAATGGGAAGGTAAGTTTGGTGTTATGGGTTTTGAATGTTGAGGCCATGGGCTTTGATGGTTTGAAGAGCTAGAAATAAGTTATTGTCTTCTTCCATAACACCAAACTTACCTTCCCATTTCTTGAAAAACCCAAAACAAGGAACCTCAATACAATAAAGGCATATTCTATATATAATAACGAGATAAATGCCTTAATACAAGGAAAACAGATACAATTATCCCATCTAAAACAAGACCTTTCCTCTCACAAGATTGAGAAGCAATTACAAGACCACTATATCTAGAAAAAATGGTTTAGTCATATCCAAATCAACTAAAGTTACCCAACAAAACACTTGAAATTAGAGAGCAGATAATATACACATCTTGTATCAGTGATAGCAGTTCATATTTCCGAAGTTTATTCTCAAGTTTTCTCAAATTGTAACACAAAGACTAGCAGATTGCTTTCAGTTATATAATCAAAAGCGTTTCAAAGTAATTTCAAATCCTATTCTTGTTCATATCATGTTTTAATATTTTGTGTTAATTCTTATGTTTTGCCATATATAATATGCATACCATGTCTTAGTCTTACTATATTACTCTCCCTACTGTTTCTATTAATATTTGTTGGTCCTATAACGTCCTTTTTGGTATCAGAGCCATAAGGGAGTTGTATTATTGTTGTCTACTGTATCTCTGTTCTCAGTTCTTAAACTTTTGTAGATAAGCCTTTGCCGAGTCGTTTTTCCTAGTTTATCGGTTATAAGTCCATAGGAGGCAGTAAACCCGTTTTTTCTAGGATTGTAAGCAAAAGCTTAGCCTACGTCTTTTTTGATCTTAGAACATGGATTCTGTATTCTGCAGAACTACATCTCTTTCAAACTCTTCCACTAGTACGTTAGATTCAAGAAATATTACACATAGTGCCGAAACCAACGTCGAAAACCTCCAAAAAGCAATACAGCGTTGGGACATCCCAAAAATCCCTAAAAGCCAAGTTTATGATACAAAATGGTATAGTTCAAGTTCTTCCATCAAAATCGAAGAAAGGGACATACACCTATCAAAATCATTCGAAACAATTCACCTTCTCACCAAAAGTTCCCTAGAAAAACTAGCAAAATCATACAATTACATCCATATAGGTTTAGTCCAAGTCGGAATTAAACCCTTAACCAAAGAAGGATTAGACACCTCAATACTAGCCATTTTAAGAGATGCTAGATTCCTTGAGTTCAATGACTCTCTGTTAAGTTCCATAGAATCAAGTCTATGCAACGGACCCATCTCTTTTAGTTGTTATCCAAATTTATCCATTTCTCTTAAAGACAGGAATGTTATCCATAGCATAACACTCCAAGTTAAAACTCACAACTATAAAATGTTAGAAGGATCAATTCCAGTGGCTTTAATCTTTCGAATTCATTACAAAGCAATAATGTCCATTGGAGATGATGGGCATAAAAATGCTTTCGTCAAAGGAGAAACCATCCTTCTCCAAACTGACCTTTCAAGGTCTAACACAGTTATTCCTCGATCCATAAAATGGCAGGACATTTCCCTTCCCACTGAATGGGTTTTAGAAGGAGTAGCTCGCCCTAGATTACCAGAAAGATTAGAACCAAACACACAAATACACCAAGTTCACCAAGATGATAATGAAAGAGTCACTCTTGCATTTGATCGATCATCCCGAGCCTCTTTTATTAGTTCTCGATATTCCGATGCTTCCTCAAGAACCTTAGAAAAGATTTCTCAAATCCCTTCTATCATTAACACTGCCTCAAAACCAAGATACTCTACATCAGATATACCCAATACCTCTATGGGTGGTGTAGATTATTCTTCCAATATACCTCACCCATTCTATAAACAAAGTCAATTACCACCAAACCAAAACACGGGTTCCCCTTCCTCACCAACATCCCCACCTTCTCTGCTATAACTGAGAATATGGGAATGCCAAGTGAGCTAAATGTAATTGAAATAGAATTCCAAATCAATAAAACTTTTCTCCGTAAAGAGGTTCTAACTCTTTCACCGAGTAAGGTTGGAAGTCCGGCTAAGAATTTTTCTTTCCAATTTGCATGGTTCGAGTGTTCTCTGAACATGACTCTGGTGAGGAAAGTAGTTTTATATCTTTGGAAATCACTAAGTTTTTTACATTTGAGATTATATAAAAGTTCAGCATTTTTATCTCTCAGGTGAGAAGGGTCACCAATGAAGTGGTGTGTTATGACTAGAATGAGTTGTGCGACTGCTCCTTGGATAGGGTTTCCTTGTTCATCTAAAATGGGTTTTGAAAGTAATACCTTTGTAGGTGACAGTATAGGGGGTTATTAAATTGAAGAAAGGTGTACCTAATATGACAAGATGATGTATTCCTTTAACTAGGAGAAAAGATGTCTTAATTTGGAAGGTTTTATTATTGATAGAGGCATCAACCCTACTAACTACATTGAGGTTTGAGTTATTAGCGGCGGTTAATCTTTCGTTGGTATGTTGATGAAATCTTTTTGATATTATTTCTTCTTTAATGCAATTCAAATCTGCTCCTGTATCGAATAAAGCAATGGTATCTAAGATAAAGTCATCTGAGAAGACAACTTTGACTTTTATGAGATATTTTCGGTAGGTAACTTGCCTTAATTCATATAAGAAATCTTCATCTTGATCAGTTCTTAAACTTTTGTAGATAAGCCTTTGCCGAGTCATTTTGCCTAGTTTATCGGTTATAAGTCCATAGGAGGCAGTAAACCCGTTTTTTCTAGGATTGTAAGCAAAAGCTTAGCCTACGTCTTTTTTGATCTTAGAACATGGATTCTGTATTCTGCAGAACTACATCTCTTTCAAACTCTTCCACTAGTACGTTAGATTCAAGAAATATTACACATAGTGCCGAAACCAACGTCGAAAACCTCCAAAAAGCAATAGAGCGTTGGGACATCCCAAAAATCCCCAAAAGCCAAGTTTATGATACAAAATGGTATAGTTCAAGTTCTTCCATCAAAACCGAAGAAAGGGACATACACCTATCAAAATCATTCGAAACAATTCACCTTCTCACCAAAAGTTCCCTAGAAAAACTAACAAAATCATACAATTACATCCATATTGGTTTAGTCCAAGTCGGAATTAAACCCTTAACCAAAGAAGGATTAGACACCTCAATACTAGCCATTTTAAGAGATGCTAGATTCCTTGAGTTCAATGACTCTCTGTTAAGTTCCATAGAATCAAGTCTATGCAACGGACCCATCTCTTTTAGTTGTTATCCAAATTTATCCATTTCTCTTAAAGACAGGAATGTTATCCATAGCATGACACTCCAAGTTAAAACTCACAACTATAAAATGTTAGAAGGATCAATTCCAGTGGCTTTAATCTTTCGAATTCATTACAAAGCAATAATGTCCATTGGAGATGATGGGCATAAAAATGCTTTCGTCAAAGGAGAAACCATCCTTCTCCAAACTGACCTTTCAAGGTCTAACACAGTTATTCCTCGATCCATAAAATGGCAGGACATTTCCCTTCCCACTGAATGGGTTTTAGAAGGAGTAGCTCGCCCTAGATTACCAGAAAGATTAGAACCAAACACACAAATACACCAAGTTCACCAAGATGATAATGGAAGAGTCGCTCTTGCATTTGATCGATCATCCCGAGCCTCTTTTATTAGTTCTCGATATTCCGATGCTTCCTCAAGAACCTTAGAAAAGATTTCTCAAATCCCTTCTATCATTAACACTACCTCAAAACCAAGATACTCTACATCAGATATACCCAATACCTCTATGGGTGGTGTAGATTATTCTTCCAATATACCTCACCCATTCTATAAACAAAGTCAATTACCACCAAACCAAAACACGGTTCCCCCTTCCTCACCAACATCCCCAACCTTCTCTGCTATAACTGAGAATATGGGAATGCCAAGTGAGCTAAATATAATTGAAATAGAATTCCAAATCAATAAAACTTTTCTCCGTGAAGAGTTCTACTCTCCCCAAAACACTGAAAAAAGAAATTGGTTTTTTACCAACTTCAAAGAACAAAAGACACAAATTCAAGAAATTTATTATGAATTTCTTAACCAAAACAAAATCCAAATGATATTCTTTGATTGGTTGGAAATTTACTCCTCTGACCAAAACTTATTTTTCCCATTCACAAATTACCTAAACCCCATCACTCGAAGCATGAGCCAAAAACAAAAACAATGGGAAACAACCAACGGAACTATAGAATCACACCACCCACCTTTTAGAAATGTCACACTAACAGTTCATAGTGAAAAAATCGAGGCACACCCCATCAAAAGACCAGATGATGACATACTAAAAAATACTAGGAATATAATCCTTGATGTTAATTACACAAACACCCACCTAAATAGCATAGGAAGTCAACTAAACCGGATAGAAGACCGGATTCAAAAAATAATAGATTTACCCAAAGGTATTAATAATCAAGAACCCATATTTAAGCCATGCCAAGTTCTAGACAAAGCCAACAACAAATTCAAACAAATAGACCAGAATTTGTTAAAGCCATCAAAGACCATCTTAGCAGACTTGAGGCTTCCTCTTCCACAACCCAAATAGCTGCTAACAGTGTTTCATCTAAACAACTAAATGTCATACATCATGACTCAGATGAAGATGCTTTCATACCCCAGGTTCATGACCTCCGACAAATGATTCCAAAATTCACAGCCCCAGACATTGGAGTTGAAAATAGACCTGAAATTTTAACCCAGTCTAAATTCAATGCATCATCTGTTTATGAATGGAATATAGATGGAATGTCTGAATATAATATTCTAAATCATTTACAACAAATGACCATGTTAGCCAATGCTTATACAACCCAAATAGGAACCCCAGACAAAGTTATAGCCGAATTACTCATAGCAGGGTTCTCTGGCCAATTAAAAGGTTGGTGGGACTATCACCTTACCCCTGAAAATCATCTTGAAATCCTAAATTCCATTAGGGAAGATGAAGAGGGAAAACCCATTTTAGATGAACAAGGAAACCCTATCCAAGGAGCAGTCGCACAACTCATTCTAGTCATAACACACCACTTCATTGGTGACCCTTCTCACCTGAGAGATAAAAATGCTGAGCTTTTACATAATCTCAAATGTAAAAAACTTGGTGATTTCCAAAGATATAAAACTACTTTCCTCACCAGAGTCATGCTCAGAGAAGACTCGAACCATGCAAATTGGAAAGAAAAATTCTTAGCCTGACTTCCAACCTTACTCGGTGAAAGAGTTAGAACCTCTTTAATAACTGAATACGGAAGCCTGATACCTTACAAAAACCTGACATATGGCCAACTCATAAGCCAAACACAACGAGAAGGCCTAAAGATTTGTCAAGATTTAAAACTCCAAAGACATCTCAAATGGGAAATGAAAAGAACAAAGCAGGAATTAGGGACTTTCTGTCAACAGTTTGACTATAATCCCAATAAAAGCTATTCAAAACTAAAATGTGATGGTGAATGCAAGCCATATCAAAGACCTTATCAGAAAAGGTCTTTCACAAAGTCTAAACATTTCTACAAAAAATCAACAGAACCGTTCTATAATAAACCTTCCTACAACAAAAAACCTTTCAACAAAAATAGATTTACTAAACCAACCAATAAAGATATAACTTGTTACAAATGTGGAAAAAAGGGACATATATCTAGATTCTGCAGACTTAATAGGAAAATACAAGAGTTAAACATAGAAGAAAGCTTATCTAACAAAATCTCGGCTTTACTCCTTGAATCTTCCGACTTTGAGACATATGAAATGTCTGGAAATGATGAACCTCTTCAAATAGATGAGATTGCAACAAGCTCATCTTCCTCTCATAATTCCTCCTCTGAAGACAGACACATCAACGTCCTTTTTGATATATATATATATATATATATATATATATATATATATATATACTCCCCCGAAAACGCCTCTAACATCAGGGGTCGAAATGTAACATTTACGATATGGTTTACTTGTAACATAACTCATTTATAGTATAGATTTATTTGTCGAGATATCTTATTTAACACATTCAGGATTGTTAAATTAAAATTTTAACGCTCAGTAATAAAAGTAGTTTTTTTTTTATTTTATCAGTTATTTTTCATAGAAAGGCATAGAAAAAAAGATGTGAAAAATAGCTGAAAAAAGAAGAAAAAAACAAAATTTGTAATCTTAGTCATTAAAATATTAATCCGATGATCCAGAATCAAAATATTAAATAAGATGTGTGTAGAGGAAGCAGGGCCCTTTAAAGTATACCTTCTGACTTTACTTTGATATTTGATTTATCACTTGAATGGCATAATGGATCTATCAAGTTAATGGTTTTTATGCTGAACAAAAGGTGTAATAATATGTTTGGGCTTAGTCAGATTACACTACATAATTATAATAACAAACTAATAAAACTGGGTATCATTAGTGTTCTTAATCCATCATACACCACAAAAAGAAAATAAAATGATGTCTTTTAAAAATATTGCATGTCCAAATGTTTTCCATTTGCTTCCTCCCACTACGGGATCAAATTCCAGGGTCCCATTCCCATCACCGGTAAGATACCACCAGTATATTCGTTTTACAGATATAGTTTCACCTCTTTTTTAATATATTATTATTAGTGCATAATGCATATTTAAAAATTTGAGAGAAATCAAAAATTCATATATCCCCGTAGAACCTTTGTTCAACGTATATATAACAACTTCATTTCGTCATTTGTTTAAGAGATTAAAAGTAGTTACTTTTACTTCTCTCTCTTTATACTCGGATTACATCCACAAGAAGTGGCTAAGAAACTAACTTTCCAAACATATTTACATTAAAAAATTTTAACAAAGCACTAGGCACTAGCTTCATATATGTGTGAGTATATATATATATTCACTACTAGAAGAAATGCAAGAAACAAAAACAACAAAGGAGAAGAATGGAGGAAGAAACAGAAAACCTGGTACCAATATCAGTGTCACCACAAAGAATAATTAGGGACACAAAGCTAGAGTTAACAGTAGATGAAGTAGTGGAACAGTATGTTGGGTCCTTGGGATTCTCTCAAATAATTCATGTATTTCTAGTTTCCCTTGCATGGATTTTCGATTCGCAAAACACTTTGGTCACTATTTTCACCGACGCTCAGCCAGCTGCATGGCGGTGCACGTCTCCTCCGTGCGTCCGTAACGACACTGCCAATGCAGCAGCAGTGTGTAGCATGGTTGCAGGAAGCTGGGAGTGGATTGGGGGAAGTAAGAGCTCAATTATTGCAGAATGGAGTCTTATCTGTGATCGCAAGTTTCTTGCAGCTGCTCCGGCTTCGCTGTTCTTCATTGGTTCACTACTTGGTAAGTTCATCCATACATACTTCCTAACTCCTTTTTGTTCCTAAGCTGTGTATGCTAACTATAGGATAACCATATTGCTTTACTAATCATACATTCGTTTAACTTCACCAGGACTTTCATTGTTTTACAACTAGCAATTTTAGTGTGTATCATCTAATGTGAGCACTGATCACAGATCATCTTTTATAGTATTCAATAGATTACCGGCTAATGATGTACAGAAATCCATATACTTATTAACATGCAAACCAAACGTCCCCACGGCCAAATCAACATATGAAGAGTAAAACCAGACATACACATCGGAGAGTTTAAGAAGAATGCCAACAAAGTGTTGGTGGGTTGAGTTTGTTGGCTTCCCCTTACCTGACGTGTGGGGGTGTGATTAATTATATATAAAAAAAAGTTTAAAACCTGTCTCTTGTAACAAGTCTTAATGGAGGCCCGTTTGAGTTTCAAATTTTTAAATAACTAACGAAAAAATAACAAAATTTTCAAGTTTAGAAACAGAAGTGCAGGACCGGAGACTGAGCAGACTTCGAGCATCTCCAATGGGCCTGACTAAAATAAGTGGCTATAATAATTGACTATATTTTTAAAAATGTCCCTAGTGGTTCAACAAATTTAGCCAATATAATGAGTTTAGCTAAAATTTTGACCAAAGGGAATAACCCATTGGAGAGCAATTTATATTTATACCATCTCTATAATTATATATATGATATGCCACCTAGATTTTTAGCTATTTTTTTTACCATTCGAGATGTCGCCAAACATAACCTTACTACATAAGCCTAAAGCCTGGGCCAACATATGATGCAAAGCCTGCAAGTTTACGAAGTTGCGGCCAATCCTGAGTTTACGAAGGAGGCTGAGACGTTCGAAAACCTACCACTTTGGGCCAACATATGATGCAAAGCCTGCAACTGGGTACCTTACAAGCATAAGGATATTCTTATGAGGGTTGGGGAGGGAGATACATCGCTTTTCCCTCCTTTCCTAGTAGTAGTAGAAACAGAATAAGCTATACTACAAAACTGCAAACACAAACCATTCTATTCAAGTGACCATACTCAAAATGAATAGTCGCCTCAAAATCTTATGAAATAAGTACTGATGAAATAATTATGTAAGTATGCAGGTTCTGGTTTTTATGGGTGGATTGCAGATGCATACTTGGGAAGGAAGAAAACAGTACTCCTATCATGCCTCTTGTCTTCCATAACCTCTTTCCTCACCTCCTTCTCCCCAAACATTTGGGTATACGCTCTTCTTCGCTTCTCCAACGGCTTTGCACGATCTGGCATTGGCATTTGCTGCCTCGTGCTTTCCACTGAAGCCGTTGGACGCAAGTGGCGTGGGCAAGTAGGGCAATATGGCTTCTTCTTCTTCACATTTGGTTTCTTTTCCCTCCCCTTAATCGCCTATCCTAACAGAACCTGTTGGAGAAATATCTATAGAATATTATCCATTCCTCCCCTGGTATACTCACTAATTGTAATTCCATTTGTGTCAGAGTCACCCCGGTGGCTCCTTGTCAAGGGAAGAAGCAAAGAAGCGTTTGGTATATTAAAAAAATATGCGCAACTCAATGGAAGGAAGTTACCTGAAAATCTGTGTCTGTCGGAACCCTCCCAAGGAAAAACAGGCTGTGGAGAGGCGAGGATGAATCTCTGGTCGACTAAATGGGCTGCTAAAAGGATGATCACTCTTATGATTGCAGGATTTGGGGTTGGGTCTGTTTACTACGGGGTGCAACTCAATGTTGAGAACTTGGATTTTAATCTTTACTTCTCAGTTGGACTTAATGCAATGATGGAGATTCCAGCTGTTTTCATAGGCAGTGTACTACTGAGCTTTACAAACCGTCGTACACTTTTCTCATGGTCGGCTTACATTGCTGGAATATCGTCAATCATCTGTATCATATTCTCTAGAGGGCGTAAGAAGGGAGATGAATCAAAAGGAGCATGGACTCAACTAATTATTGAAGGAATAGGGTTCATGGCTGCTTCAACTGCCTTTGATGTTTTATATATCTACTGTGTGGAGCTCTTCCCAACCAATGTAAGGAACTTTGCCGTTTCTATGTTACGACAATCCTTGATGTTAGGTGCATCCATAGCTCCTCTGTTTGTGGTTCTTGGAAGGTTGAGCCCCTCACTCTCTTTCCTTGTTTTCGGCATACTTTCTATCTTTAGTGGAACGCTTAGCCTCTGGCTTCCTGAGACAAAGAATGCACCACTTTATGAAACCTTGGAGCAACAAGAAGAAGAGGAGAGACCAAATTCTGTTTCCGTGGAGTCAGCTTTAGAACTTGGGAAGTAACTTTTATGTTCACTTGGTTGTTTATCTGGCTTTAAAAGTGTAAATATTACGTTGTCTTGGCTGTTCATCTTACTTTATGGTGTCTAAATATTATGTTGTCTGTTTGTCCTAATTTCCATGTTTCGCATAGAAAAATATGGCAAAGTTTATAATGGTGTTGGTTGATGTTTTATATATATTTTCAAGAAGTTGATTTGCTTATCGAGTAGGATATGTAATTAAAACTTTTATGTCTTGTATAGTTTAGTCGATGGAATAAGGGATCCGGATTCCTGTAATCTAGTCCAAAATGACACACGTATTTATCTTTTCGCTTATACTGATATATGCACGATAATTGAGCTCTGACGGGAAATATCGACTCTCTCTTTCTCTCTACATATATATATATATATATACACACAAACTGACACACGCATATATATGGTTCTATGATTGTATCACCTCATGCACCATCTAAACATGAAAATAAATACCAAAATTCTCTCAAGTATGTCTCTTTCTCTCTGCCTTCCTAAATTCTCTGTTTCCTATAGAGGAAGATATGGAGATCAAGTCATATAGACATGAGCTAATTAAGGACCCTACAATCACCGCTATTTCCCATAAGAGTAACTAAATATTCCATAATGCACATTTGATTCGACAATAAACATACAAAGTTGTGAGTGACGCAAACGTTTATGCTCCTTAAAATACTGCAGTATTGTGTTAGCATAGACAGCTGGGCAAAGCACAAAAAGAAGCGCACAAGTTGATGAATACACACAGATTTATCAGTTTTCCAATCTAATGACCTACAGTGATCTCTTTCGACTAAACTGTGTCACACTCTGGCTATATCTTCGTAAAAAACCATTCGTCAAGCAATCAATATTCAAAATTTATAATCCCAGTCAAGACTTGAGAAAAAGTGGTACTTATGCTTTGGAATGATGAACAAAAGAAGAAAATGCTTTAAAACTTAGTAGGGTTTTTCAGTAAGCTTACCTGGTCAATAATACCAAGTACTCTTTATCATACACAACTGGACGCATATTTTCAGTAATCCAGTATTGAGCTTAGCCATCCAAGGCAGGTTAGATATTAAATAAAATCGGAAGCAAGCAAGAAACAGAATATCCCAGAAAATTCACCCTGCCCAAGAGGGTCAATTTTTTTTATGGTTATAATATTATTTTTTTTGAATGAAATTCCGTGGAAGACATGGCATGAAGAATCAATTAACTATATGGACATAATTAAGGTAGTTAATAACTAACAGTGAACAGAAACCTCATACAGAGTAGTGGTGGTTGAAACTAAGCCTTAATGTAGCAAAGAATCATTCTATAAATATCATTTAAACACTAAGCAAGTTTTCTCAATGTATTTCAGAAGCAAGCTGCGAAGCATGACATTTGGAAAGATAGATAGTAATGGACTAAACATGATCTTGAATGTTGCAAAGATAATCCATACAAACATCTGCCTAGAAATGATATCATAGATGTCTACATAAGACCTAGGTATCCTTTCGGTTTGAAGCCATACACGTAGGTATTATTTCAATGTGAAGGTAGCAGGCCACTGCTTTTAGTTCTGATAAGTAATATTTTTATAGTAACTTTGATAGTATACAACTCGATATGGAAGTAAAATTAGCTTCATAACCTCAACTTATTGACTCTCTGTCCGTTGATTCGTATCATATATACTATCCAGTTGGTGTCTGAGTTATGCCAGTGATAACAGGTCGTGTATTTTCCAGGCATACACTCCACCTACAATGTATTGGAGAAACATCTGTCTAAAGAAGCTTTTCAATGGAAATTGCGGTGTCTTTAATTTTAATTAAAATATTATCCAAAAACTTTTCTAGTAAAACTGAATACAGAAGTATGGAGCAACCTTTCTCCAAGACTTTTGAAAGTTATAGTCTAAGATGGTGAAGATGAAACCCTTGTTCTTTTTCGTTCACTTTACTCACCTCGGATTTTTCCTCCCTGTACTTTTCTGACCATAGGATTTGGTGTCAACCGTAATATTTAACTATTTAAGTACGTTAAGTTTGGTTTTTAGTTGCTAGGATGTACAGTACATTAACTACATTTAGACTGGTTTTCAGTTACTATGATTTACTATAATTATTTGTGGCGTGCCGAGAGTATTTACACATAGTAGATTTCGTTACTTAAGTTAGCCCCAATCGGTAAACCGTAAAACCGCCAGTTATCCGGCGTGCATATGTAGGGCAAGGACTAAATATATAAGAATGATTCTTCCTTTTAGATTTTGTTAAAATTAATACTCCATGTCCTGATTAATGGCTGATAGTAACATGTATATCTGATCAGCTATTCAGCTATCATCCATACATCTTAAAAGACGAGGAATAAGGAAGACACGCAGATAAAGGCAGGTAGATCATTAAACAATTAGCATACTGAAGATTAGCAAGGAAGCTTGACGAACATAACCACATACAAGAGCACATGGTCTGGTACAGAATTATTAAGTTAAAGCTCCAAGCTCTATAAACAAAATAGTAATCACTTCTGGCAATGAACCATGCTGAAAAGATGAATACACCCATATCTATTCTTCAACTTCAAACAGTCTATCAAATTATTAATAATCTCACAGTATAAATAAACTTAGCAGTCTTTACAAAGCTGCGAAATAATGAAGAAAAAGGCGAGACAAGGCTACAAAATAATAAAGGCTAAGACAATTGAACACCAAAAACTAACTATGGCATTTAACAAGATCGTTACACTAATCATCTTACAATCAAGAATCCGATCCAACTCGAAACATATATAACCGTAACCCCAAAATTTCATCATTTATTTGTAACTATCCCTATGATGGCAAAAACCGCATACCATTTTACTATAATGAATATCTCATCGCAAAAATGATTAATCAATCAATTAGAAATATATATAAATCTACAACCCTCAAAATCAATAACATTAGTCATAATTCAAAGAAACTACCCAGTTGCAGCAGCAGCTTTCTGCTCCTCCTCGGCCGCCTTAGCCTCTTCCGCAATAATCTTCTTATTCCTCTCCAACGCATTGGCCACTTCCGCAGGCATATACTTCTCATCATGTTTCGCCAAAACCTCAGTGGCGGAAAAATAACAATCCCAAGCCCTAGCTTTCATAGTAACACTCTTGGCATCCTTACATTCCCTAATTTCCTCCGTAAACGGCTTAACAAAGCCTTCCACAACAACGGAATGACCTTCTCGAAACAAATCAGGCAAGGAGCCGTTGTAACGAACTAAAATATCTTTTCGTAAATCAGTTATAACAAACTCCATTTCAGATGAGGAGGCAGGTTGATTAACGCTTCCTTCGAGCACAAGTCCGCCGAGACGGAACTTATTTTTCGAAGGATCAGAGGCGTATTTGTTAATTGCGTCTTCAGGAGTAATGTAAAACACTAATTGGTCTTGGAATTGGTTGAGGACAATGACTATGAAGCCAGCTATGCAACTGAAAGTGAGCGCGTAGGTCCAGAGGCGGCGCGTTTTGCATCTGACGCGCGCGAGCTGCGATATCGACTTTGGGGGCGCGTGTGGGGACGCGGCGGGAGGTGGAGAAGAAGTGGAACTGGGAGAGGTTAGTTGGGTGGGGGTAGAGAAGGGAAATTGGTTGAGTGAGAGTGATTGTATGGTGGTGGCGGTGGTGGAGGAGAGTAGTTGTGGTGGTGCGGTGGTAGGCGGCGGCGGCGCGGAGGAGACGTGGAAGGGATGATCGGGTCGTCATTGGTTTGAGGGGTTTTGAGGATTTACGGCAGCGGGGTTATTATAAATCAATTTTTGGGCGAAATGTTTTTAAATCTGACTACAGGTGATAGTTCTCTCCTATTCACACAAACGTCACTGTTTTATGTTTTTCAATACACGTTTCACTTTTTTGTTGGGCTTTTCACCGGATACTTGGAATTGTAATTTCTTTCAAGTTTTTTCTAAAAAAATATTAATTGACATTTTTAATTTTTATAAAAATCATTTATTTTATTATGTGCTCAGAACTCCTATATATGTGCTAAAAATTTAAACGCCATTCTTATGGGAGAAATTTGATATAACACCTCCAGAAAATTTCGCTAGAACAACTGATTTTAATCATGATTCACGAGTGAAAAAATAGTTTCGCGCACCTAAAAAAGTAGGTCATGAACTTTTGTTTTTATTAAATTAAAACTGATAAAACTAAATCATGTCATAAATAGTTGATAGAATTTTAGAAGAAATTGAAATAAGTTGAATTAAAAGATTTACACGAGGAGTCACATGAAATCAATCATCGATATATATAGTGGGGAAGACGCGGCGTTGAGGTGTCGCTGATAGGGATAAATAAATCCTGATTATATAATTAAATATTGCATCAATTGTACAAGGTACGGGCTGCTAGGCCCAATAAGAAGATGTATATTCAGACCAGAAAGGTTAACACGTTAATCAGGCCTGATGGACCAGATTGGGCCTGATGGAACAAAGAAGGCCCAAAAACCCTGATTATTAATTAATTTCGTAATTAATTAATAAGGGAAAAATCAGCTATTGAGAAGAGTCCTGACAAGGATATAAATCCTTGTATATTAGCCTCTAGGGGACCTAAAAGGATAAGTAATCAGTTTCCTACTATTTAGGACTCCAAAGTCCATTCTAATTATGAGACTTGCCCACCAAGTCTCCTATACCAAGTCCAATTCAAGGACTCCCAACATCTATATAAGGGGCATCACCCCACAATCAGAACTACGTTTTTTGGCTTGATTCTCTAATTCACGGAGATACGTAGGCATCTCGTAAAGGCAGATCGAGCCACGAACACGAGAGCAGCCATTAAAGGCCTTGAGCTCCCGAATCTTAGCAATAAATACAGCAATTATATATATTAGTTTTTTAATCCATAACATTTGGCGCCGTCTGTGGGAAGAGCACAACAACAACCATGGCGAGAACACGGAGAACAATTAAAGCTCTGGAGGAAGGAACACCATCAGGGACAACTCAGGTAATTTCGTCAACCGTGGAGATTCCTCCCCACTCAACTTATGCATCTGCTCAAGGGGAAGCCCAGACAGGGGCAACTCAACCTCAGCCACAAGGGACAACTCCCCCGACTATTCAAGGTACGAATCCTCAAGGTTCAACAAGTACATATACCTGTGAATTCTCGACCCGTCGGGTATGAATATTCAACTATTGTTACTACTAACCCCCCTTATGGGATGCCCCTTCACCCTGAGGTTGGAGGAAGCGGATATGCTAGGCGAAGCGAAGCACGAGGGCAGTCGCCCCCCTATATACGAGGTTTGGGTCCTATCCCTGAGGATCGGGAATTTTCTGGTCCTTACACTGAGAGAGACTCCGAATCTTCGGATGATGAAGTGGCCCCGGAGAAGGAGGCGTCCTGGCAAGGAGCCAATGGCCGATGAAAGGCAACGCCCTCAAAGCACCCCAGGGGCGAATCCCCAAGAAGTGCAGGAAAGGATCAGGGCTCATGAGGCCGAGATCCAAAGGCTGAGGCGTGATTTGGAGGCTCACCAGGCCACCAGACCCCTGATACCTCCTAGGGGAGAAATCCCTCCTCCTGTCATAGACTTGGATGGTCCGGTACAAAGAAGGGCTGTTGTCCCAAGATCTGATCAAGCAACCTACTCTCCCTTGGAGATCCTGATGATCCAACTCCGCCCTTCACAGAAGAGATAATGAATGCCCATATCTCAAGGAAATTCAAGATGCCCACTATCAAAGCCTATGATGGCACGGGAGACCCCGCAATCATGTTAGGACATTCTCTAATGCACTGCTGCTGCAACCCGTGAATGATGCTATAAAGTGTCGGGCCTTCCCTCAAACCCTGTCGGGTATGGCTCAAAGATGGTACAGTCGCTGGCCCCCAAACTCTATGGATCGTTCAGGGAGTTAAGTCAGGCTTTTATTAAGCAGTTCATCAGTGGGAGAGTCCATGAGAAAGTTCAGCATCTCTCATGAGTATTGTGCAAGGAGCAAAGGAATCTTTGAGAGACTACCTGAATCGTTTTATAAAGGAGGCTTTAAAAGTCCCAGACCTTGATGATAAGGTAGCCATGATAGCACTGCAACAAGGAACTAGGGATGAGTTTTTCAAGATGTCCTTGGCCAAACGTCCCCCTGAAAATATGTTGCAGCTCCAGGAGAAGGGCAGGGAAGTATATCAAGGTTGAAGAAAGCATGAGGAAGACCGTAGTAAGTAATGAGCCCACTGGAGGCAAGAAGCGAAAAACTGATCTGGAGTATATCGCTAAGGACAAGTATCCTAGGACTGAACAAAATCCTGATTCAACCCCCAAGAAGGGAGGACCTGGGCAAAAGTTCACTGAATACGCTAAGTTGAATGCTCCTAGAAGTCAGATTTTGATGGAGATTGAGAAAGACAGAGATATTCGCTGGCCGAAGCCTTGAAGGCTGATCCCGCCAAGCTAAATAAGAGCAAGTACTGCAGGTTTCACAAAGATGTTGGCCATGACACGGATGAGTATAGACATTGAAGGATGAAATTGAGTTCCTCATTCGAAAAGGGACAATTGAACAAATACACTGGAGAAGGAGAGGACAGGAATAATAGTGGAAGGAAGAACTTTGAGATCATAGGAGGGACCAAGACGACAGGGGCGAAACCCCCAACCTAGAGGACCAGTTATAAACACCATTTATGGAGGGCCGGACCTCGAGGGCATGAGATAAACACGATCTTTGAGGTCCAACTGCTGCTGGATTGTCCAAAAATTCCAGAAATGCATATACTAAGAGGTTATGCATATTGTAGGAGAAGCCCCGAAAAGGGCCAGGACAGAAGTAACATTGGCTTTTGATGATTCTGACCTAGAGGGAGTCAAGTTTCCTCATGACGACCCGCTGGTCATAACACCTATAATAGGAAACAGCCCGTCAAGAGGGTTCTTGTTGATAATGGTGCTTCTGTGGATATCTTGCTCCATGACGCCTTTCTAAGGATGGGGTATAACGATTCCCAGTTAACACCTACCGACATGCCGATATATGGATTGCTGGAGTAAAGTGTCCTGTAGAAGGGATAATCAAGTTGCCAACCACCATAGGTACGGAACCAAGGCAAGCAACGCAGATGCTGGATTTCGTAGTGGTAAAGGCTAGTTCAACTTATAATGCTATCATGGGTAGAACAGGGATACATCTTTCAAGCCTCCCCTCTTCCTACCACTCACTCATGAAGTTTCCCACCCGAAACGGATTGGAGAAGAGAGAGGAGATCAAAAAATGGCTAGAAGCTGTTATGTGGCCTCTTTGAGGGCGGATGGAGTCGGGGGCAGGTTCTTCCTATTGAAGATATGGATGTCCGAAAAATGATGAGAAGAAGGAAAGCCAGCAGAAGACTTGGTTTTATTCCTTTAGACCCCGAGATCTGAGAGGATGACTTTCATTGAGCCACGTTAACAGGCCCCTTAGAGGGAAATTGTGGAATTTTTGCAAGAAAATAGTGATGTATTTGCATGGTCCAGCATGATATGCCAGGCATAAACCCGGCTGATTACTCACAAGTTTAAACGTGGATCCAAGCCGGAAAACCGTGAAACACAAGAAAGAAATTTTGCCCCGAAAGACCGAAGCTATAAGACAGGAGGTAGAAAAGCTCTTAGAGGCTGGTTTTATTGAGATTCATTTCCGGAATGGTTAGAAAACCCGGTAATGTGAAGAAGGCTAATGGAAAGTGAGGAGTGTAAGACTTTACTGACCTGAATGATGCATGCCCTAAAGACTGTTTTCCGCTGCCTAGAATTGATACTTTGATTGATGCCACTGCGACATGAGATGCTGAGTTTCATGGATGGATTTAGCGGATAACAACAGATCAAAATGCATAAGGATGACATCCAAAGGTATCATTTATCACTGACTTTGGTGTTTATTGTTATCTTGTTGTTATGGCGTTTGGTCTCAATGCAGGAGCCACCTATCAAAGGTTGGTAACAAATTTTAAGGATCTCATTGGTAAGACTATGGAATCTATGTTGATGACATGTTAGTCAAGAGTCTAGTTAAGACTGATCACATAACCCATTTGAGGGAAGCTTTTGAGGTCCTGAGGTACCACAAGATGATGTTGAATCCTACGAAGTGTGCTTTCGAGTAGGATCTGGAAAATTCTTGGGATTGATGGTCTCAAAAAGGAATTGAGCTAACCCCGATAAACTAAAAGGCGATCCTGGACATGGAACCACCAAAAAACTATCAGGATGTTCAGAAGCTCACAGGAAGGTTTCTGCGCTAGGACGATTCATCTCCAAGTCAGGAGACAAGTGCTTTCATTCTTTAAGTCACTAAAGACCATCAAAGACTTTGTATGGAGTGAGGAAAACTAGAGGGCATTTGAAGAGTTAAAGAAGTATATGGGCCAGGCCCCGTTGTTGGCCAAGCCAGTTCTGAGAAGTTTTAT